>NC_060123.1:87093336-87399318 GCF_021461395.2 Schistocerca americana | reverse complement strand
TCTGTTTTAGCATTATGGAACATGTTTTATGCTCAAGAATTATGACGTTTTTGGAGAACGTAAATCTCCTCTATAAAATGCAGTGTTCCTTGACTTCAGGAAGGCATTTGACTCCGTCCCGCACTGCAGTTTACTGAAAAAGCATGAGCTTATGGAGTATCGGACCATATTTGTGACTGCATTCAAGACTTCCTCGGATGTAGAACTCAGGACGTCGCTGTTTACGGAACAAAATCGACAGGTGTAAAGTTAATTGCCGGATTAACCCAAGGAAATGTATATATAAATGATCTAGTAGAAAGCGTCGGATGCTCTTTAAGGCTGTTCTTTGATGATACTGTTGTTTATAACAAAATAACAGCTCCAGAAGATAGTAGCGATTTGCAGAATGACCTCCAGAGAAATAATGAATGGTGCAGACTCTGGCAGTTGACCCTGAACGTAAGTAAATGTAACATATTGTGCATACATAGGAAAAGAAATACACAACTGTACTCTTACTCCGTTTGTGAGAAACCGCTGGAAACAGTATCTACCGTAAAATATCTAGAAGTAAACTATCCAGAGGGACCTTAAGTGGAACGACCACACAAAAAGTGGGAAACGCAAATGCGAGAATCAGATTCATAGGAAGAATGTAAACATGTAACTCATCCACGAAGGAGTGTAGGGCGCTTGTTCGACCGATTCTTGGGTATTGTTCACCTATTGGGACTAGTCAGCCCCGCCAGCTGAATGTTCAGCACGGTGGAAATGCCATGGAAAGGGGCCCGGGTTCGATTCTCGGCTGGGGTAGAGATTTTCTCCGCTCAGGGACTGGGCGATGTGTTGTCCTCACCATCTCATCCCCATCGACACGCAATTCGCCGAAGTGGCGTCAACTGAAAAACTTGCACCAGGCGAACGGTCTACCCTACGGTAGGCCCTAGCCACATGAAATTTCCATTTTCCATAAGGTATATCTGATAGAAGAGATAGCGAAGATCCATCGAAGAGCGGCACGTTTCGTCGCGGGAACGTCAACAAAAGCAAAACGAGTGTCATAACACTTAAATCTATTCTCGATGTTAACAAATTTATCTTCTTGTCATTGCCAGTCTACATTTTATATCCTATCTACTTCAACCATCATCAGTTATTTTTCTCCCCAAATAGCAAAACTCCTTTACTACTTTAAGTGTCTCATTTCCTAATCTAATTCCTTCAGCATCACCCGACTTAATTTGACTACATTCCATTATCCTCGTTTTGATTTTGTTAATGTTCATCTTACATCCTCCTTTCAAGACACTGTCCATTCCGTTCAACTGCTCTTCCAAGTCCTTTGCTGTCTCTGACAGAAGTACAATGTAATCGGCGAACCTCAACGTTTTTATTTCTTCTCCATGGACTTTAATACCTACACCGAATTTTTCTTTTGTTTCCTTTACTGCTTGCTCAATACACAGATTAAATAACATCAGGGACAGGCTACAACCCTGTCTCACTCCCTTCCCAACCGCTGCTTCGCTTTCATGCCCCTCGACTCTTATAACTGCCATCTGGTTTCTGTACAAATTGTAAATAGCCTTTCGCTCCCGGTATTTTACCCCTGCCACCTTTAGAATTTGAAAGAGAGTATTCCAGTCAACATAGTCAAAAGCTTTCTCTAAGTCTACAAATGCTAGGAACGTAGGTTTGCCTTTCCTTAATCTATTTTCTAAGATAAGTCGTAGGGTCAGTATTGCCTCACGTGTTCCAACATTTCTGCGGAATCAAAACTGATCTTCCCTGAGGTCAGCTTCTACCAGTTTTTCCATTCACATGTAAAGAACTCTCGCGTTAGTATTTTGCAGCTGTGACTTATTAAACTGATAGTTCGGTAATTTTCACATCTGTCACACCTACTTTTTTTGGGATGGGAATTATTGCATTCTTCTTGAAGTCTGATGGTTTTTCGTCTGTCTCAAACATCTTGCTCACCAGATGGTAGAGTTTTGACGGGACTGGCTCTCGCAAGGCCGTCAGTAGTTCCAATGGAATGTTGTCTACTCCAGGGGCCTAGTTTCGACTCATGTCTTTCAGTGCTCCGTCAAACTCTTCACGCAGTATCGTATCTCCCATTTCATTTTCATCTACATCCACTTCCATTTCCATAATATTGTCCTCAAGTACATCGCCCTTGTATAGACCCTCTATATACTCCTTTCTTCTTTTTTCTGCTTTCCCTTCTTTGCTTAGAACTGGGTTTCCATCTGAGCTCTTGATATTCATACAAGTGGCACTCTTTTCTCCAAAGGTCACTTTAATTTTCCTGTAGGCAGTGTCTATCTTACCCCTGATGATAGAAGCCTCTACATCCTTACATTTGTCCTCTAGCCATCCCTGCTTAGCCATTTTGCACATCCTGTCGATCTCATTTTTGAGACGTTTGTATTCCTTTTTGTCTGCTTCATTTACTGCATTTTTGTATTTTCTCCTTTCATCATTTAAATTCAGTATTTCTTCTGTTACCCAAGGATTTCTACTAGCCCTCGTCTTTTTACCTACTTGATCCTCTGCTGCCTTCACTACTTCATCCCTCAGAGCTATCCATTCTTCTTTTACTCTATTTCTTTCCACCATTCTTGTCAATTTTTCTCTTATGCTCTCCCAGAAACTGTGTACAACCTCTGGTTTAGTCAATTTATCTAAGTCCCATCTACTTAAATTCCCACCTTTTTGCAGTTTCTTCAGTTTTAATCTACTGTTCATAACCAATACATTGTGGTCAGAGTCCACATCTGCCCCTGGAAATGTCTTACAATTTAAAACCTGGTTCCTAAATCTGTGTCTTACCTTTATATAATCTATCTGATGCCTTCTAATATCTCCAGGAGTCTTCAATGAATACAACCTTCTTTTGTGATTCTTGAACCAAGTGTTAGCTATCATTAAGTTATGCTTTGGGCAAAATTCTACCAGACGGCTTCCTCTTTCATTTCTTTCCCCCAATCCATATTCACCGACTATGTTTCCTTCCCTCCCTTTTCCTACTCTCGAATTCCAGTCACCCATGACTATCAAATTTTCGTCTCCCTTCACTACATGAATAATTTCTTTTATCTCATCATACATTTCATCAATTTATTCATCATCTGCAGAGCTAGTTGGCATATAAACTTGTACTACTGTAGTAGGCATGGGCTTCGTGTCTATCTTGGCCACAATAAAGCGTTGACTATGCTGTTGTTAGTAGCTTACCCGCACTCCTATTTTTTTTTATTCATTATTAAACCTACTCCTGCATTACCCCTGTTTGATTTTGTATTTATAACCCTGTATTCACCTGACCAAAAGTCTTGTTCCTCCTGCCACCGAAATTCACTAATTCCCACTATATCTAACTTTAGCCTATCCATTTCCCTTTTTAAATTTTCTAACCGACCTGCCCGATTAGTGGGGCTGACATTCAACGCTCCGATCCGTAGAACGCCAGTTTTCTTTCTCCTGATAACGACGTCCTCTTGAGTATTCCCCGCCCGGAGATCCGAATGGGGGACTATTTTACCTCCGGAATATTTTACCCAAGAGGACGCCATCATCATTTAACCATACAGTAAAGCTGCATGACCAAGGGAAAAATTACGGCTGCAGTTACCCCTTGCTCTCAGCCGTTCGCAGTACCAGCACAGCAAGGCCGTTTTGGTTAGTGTTACAAGGCCAAATCAGTCAATCATCCAGATTGTTGCCCCTGGAACTACTGAAACGGCTGCTGCCCCTCTTCAGGAACCACACGTTTGTCTGGCCTCTCAACAGATACCCCAGCGTTGTGGTTGCACCTACGTTACGGCCATCTGTATCGCTGAGGCACGCAAGCCTCCCCACCAACGGCAAGATCCATGGTTCATGGGGGGACAACTAGTAAATCAAATAGTTACGAAACAACCGACTGGAAATAACGGTTAAAGGAGGAGGAGGAGATTAGTATTCGATATCGAAATAGCGGTGCTTTATTATCCACATTATCACAGAAAAGCATCCTATTTTTTAAAAGAAGCTAACCATATTTATTTTACAGCTGTGAGGAACTATTGATGTGTAGAAATTAAAGAGATCTTTGACGTGGATATGATGCTTTGAAATAGAGCGTAAGGTTTTAAATAGAGATATGTAATGAGAACAGTCGACAACAACGAAATGATATTACAGGCAATGTATGAGACAGTTTAATGTATTCGTACGCTTCTCTGTGCAATTTTCAACGCGACAAATTTATCGGAATGAACAATCTCTTTTGTAGCCAATGTTTACAGTTCTGTTTTATGCAGCTGCATTTTGAAGCTAACTATTCGAGCCTTCATAAAACTGTTTGCCGGTGTGTGCGTGGTGGTGTGTGTGTGTCTGAGAAAGAGAGGGATAGAGGCGTGAGTAGGCATGGGAATGGTGAGTGAACAGAATAGAAGCGATACATTAGAGAATCGTTGGCAAATAATTACTTGACATTAGATCTTCTGATTTTCAATCTCACTGTTAAATACAAAACTGAATGGAAATAATTTTTCTATTGCGTGCAAGCAACGAAAAAAATTTATTTAAGTGTGTGCAAAACGAAATTATAGAACGATCAAATATACGCAGACATTCCAGTGGAACGATAAAGTCGCACGGAAGATGAGTATGTTCTCATTATCACATTGTGCAATTGTCTACGCAATTTACGCTTTCGAGCTAACAAGGAAAAATGTTGCTTTCATTTCTCGTTCGGAGACACTTTTGAAATTCTTTAGAGCTCTCGAAATTGCCGGCTTATAATTAAAATTGTTAGGTAGGTCAGTAAGTTACATGACTACGCTTCAATCAGACGTAAGCAATTTTTCGGTCGGTCAGATGTGTGCTATTACGTAACACTATGTTCGACGTACAAATGAATGATTTAAGAATGAGATACCTACATATATCTGTGTTTAACATCTCCTTTCTAACCAGAATTTTGATGGTAACTGCAGCGTAGTATGACAATGAAAACAAAGACACACCTGCAAATACATTATCGGATCAGGAGTATCTGGAGAAACCTGTGCATGCGGAAATGAGCACCAAATACCATGAGACACGGACCCGAGGATGTAAAAGGAGATTCGGAGTATTGTGGCGTCAGCACAGAACCAGTAATAGCAGAATGCGTCGGTCGGGACAGCACAGTAATTTCGAACGTGGACTATTCACCGTATGTCACCTAAATAACAAATCCACCACGGACATTTAAACCATTTTAATGCGAACCAAGTCGACTGTTAGTGATGTGAAATGAAAACTAGAAGGAACAATCACATATAAACCAACACCAGGCAGCAAAAATCTTTGCGTTAGAACAGCAGAACTATTTCTGAAACAGAAACTCCCTGTGGGTCAGGGATAATGAATCTCTTCAGGAAGACGTCAATAATAAATGATACTCTCACTTTTTCTGTAGTTAATCTCAGTGGTCACTATGGTTACTAAGGCAGTATTTGAAAGAATGGTGCCCCTGAAAAGACTACAGCTTCATCACATAAACAACTAAACATAGGAGAGTGAACTGAGAATGCCGTTTGTAAGATAAGGTGCGAAAACCTTTGCTGATGTAATGAAACAAAACGGAAGTGGAATCGAGAATACTAGGATCCATATCTCCATCTGGCTTTACGGGTATAGTTTTTCCTTAGTTTCCCAGAAACGTTCCAGTCGAGAAGTAGGGTAGTTCCTTTGCAGATGCTTAACACACAACCTTACATATTCTAGTTCAATTTACCGCATGTAATAAATGAAATGTTTCACGGTTGTGGCACATGTTTCCAGTTAAGTGTACGATGCAAGTCTAGAAAAGTAAGGTTGTAGTGATTGAAGCATGTTTTTCAAGACAGACAAACGTGTTTGATATTTATACAGTACGTAGTAGATAAATTATTATTTCACAAGGTATATAGAAGCGTGTGGATATTGTATTGTTCATCTTTCAGATACTAGAAATCGTGCACAACAATGCATGACAAAAGCATCTCACATATCATTGTTAGTGATCTATTAAGACTACTCGGAATTCTTACGTAGTTTCATACATTGAACTTTGGTGACAGATTTCATATAAAGCTACATCGTGTTGAATGAGAAATATGTAATGAAGAGATCACCGTAATATGCGGAACATAAATAAATACTGGCAGTGAAATATGTGTGATTGTTACTCTTTCCTCCAGTACACATTTTCTGTTGAGACAGTTTATTTCAGTGTGATATGGATATTGCCAGACATTTCTCTCACCCCATCCACCTCTCTCTCGCTAAATTACAACGTTAGTGTGACAGTAGGTGTAACTAAATGCTTATGAAGTAATTATTTACAACATTCTACTTGAAAGTAATGCAGTGATATTCGGGCAAAAGTTCGCATTAAAACTGAGTAATTTTTATTTCTTTAAAACTAAGTTTCAGCTCCATGTGCGTTACAACAGTGTCCGCTTCATCTGTATCACACTCTCGCTTTGAGAACACCTGGCACTGTCCGATACCGCCTACTATCGCCCTCGCCAGCGAATATCAATATGGGATGCTGTTCCTCATGTTATATTCATGAAGCAATCGCTGACGACGGATAAATCCCTCTCATAGGGCCGATCTGCTGCACAGGCTGATGTAAGCATCTTCGCGGATATTCACCGTCAGAACGAAAACTTGATGAAGTCTCTGTACCGTCTACGGCGCTCCTGAAATGTTTTAAATATACTCTATATGTGGATTGAAATCACGACCTAGCTCTGGTGGGCAGTCTCAAATTCAAAAGGACGAATAAAAGAGGAAACGTGTAACAAATATGGCACTATCATGGTTCGAAGAAGAGATTGACTGGAAATATTTGTCCTTTAGGCCACTAAAAGTGTTTGATGAAGGTAGGTGAAGGAAGCAAGAGTGGGATATGTTACAGAATGAAATAATTAAGACAGCAGGCCGTGACAACAGGGACAAAAATAAAGACAGGTGTTTCGAGGATTGTTTACATCAAACATCAGGCTATAGTTAGAGGTTATAAGTAACCTCAGCTTTTTTTTTCATTTGGTAAATTTCCTTACGCCTAGAATTATTTCTACAGTAGACAATGAATAACAATTTAGTCCACTATATACTGCCATGTGTCTAGCAACTATGATAGTTGATCATGAATGAAATATATATCATAAATAAAGCTTTTATCCAAGATATTGGGGCTGGGAGAACACCGCAATCATTTCTTGTTCCAACAGAGTAACTAACGCTCTCAATACAAAGAGCGGAAGGGGAGCGTGTACTTTATGCCCAACTTTTGAAAATATTGTGATCTAATCAGTTCCTTTGTATTTTAAAATCTTGAAAAATATTGTTTTTAAAGAATTCTCCTACCAGATTCCATATCCGTTTTACATTTTTCAGTTAAACTTGAATAAAGAATGTAAGACTTGGCAGTAGCTCTCACGTTCCCCACTGAATGTCGTCTTCAGTAATCCCAGTTTCAGGGCCTTAAATACAAATAAGTACCTCTTTAAAAGCTATGTTAAGTGAAAAAGTCAAAACATATAACGAAATTTCCATTTCTTTTTTGTGGTAGCCGTAAAGCCGGTAGTACACGTTACTGACAGGGCACTGAGATTGTTCAGTGTGAGCTAAAAGGTATTTTCAGGTTCTGGACCCTATTTAAACAAAAGTTTCTCTTAAAAAAGTACGTTGTAATTGTAATTAAACAACAATTTACGAATTTTTATTTAAAGGAAAGGGTGGGCATGAAGTACCCCGCTCACGGCAATGAGCGTTAGTGAAAGTGCCATGGTACTGCTAGGTAATGCAATGAGCGTATGGCATTTGTGGCCGGGAGACCCCTCGCGGGGCGGTTCGGCCGCCGCTCCACAAGTTCTTTAACGCCACTACGGCGACTTCCGAGTGAATGAGGATGAAATGATGATGAAAGGCACACAACACCCAGTCATCTCGAGGCAGAGAAAATCCCTGATCCCGCCAGCAATCGAACCCGGGACCCCGTGCGCGGAAAGCGAGAACGCTAAAGCAAGACCACGAGGCGCGGACGTACTGCTATGTTATTGTTAGGTTTAATATCCGTCGCGGCCACTAGTAAAGATTTTTGGCCATTAAGATAGTCGGTTTATTTAACACACCATTTCCTATTCTTAAGTATCGTAGGTCTAATCAATAACCACACTGTATGTCGAGCTTAAGATTTTCTCACTAATTAGACGTATGGCGTCGTAGGTGGAATTAATTTCGTTAAATAAACTGGAACTTGTAAATCTGTACTTGTGACACTGACAGATATCTTAAACTGTGCTGATACACGAAACAATTCTACACGTCAGCTTCTACCATTCAGAAGGAGACAGGTTATGAAACATCCCCTTAGAAAAATTATACATGACTGTGCTTAAGTGGTTCATGGTGTGGGTTCCTGTAGTCATGTCCTAGTTTATGAACCATGGGCAAAGTATGAGTGGACAAGTAAGTGGTCCCGACAGTCGGAATACCAGTTACTTTGGAATAAGGCTGTGCATCTCGGACATATTCTGAGTCGTGGTCACTTTTGTGCTCATATGGCAAAGACTACCAAATCCACCGGTTAGTCCCACAGCCGTTAGGGGTAAAACTCAATGGGACTCGGGGCAAGTAAGGCTAGCAACCTGCTTCCCTGGTACTTTAAATATGATGCTGGCAACAATCAGAGCAAAATGCCTCGGACCTTTGGAGGTGACGGAGTCCGACCTCCAACTGACAAACCAGGGACTCCTAAGATACGACTTTGCAAACAAATGGTAATGAGATGGGGAGCTATTAATATCAATGGGGGCTACTCTGGGAAGAAGGTAGAGCTGTCAGAGGCTGCAAGTAAGATGGGGCTGGACGTTTTAGCTGTTAGTGACATTCGGGTAAGGGGTGAGAAAGAAGAGGAAGTGGGAGAATAACGGTCTACCTGTCAGGAGTCAAAGCAGGAATAGCACAATGGGGTGTAGGGTTTTACATCAGGAAAGAAATGCAACCCAGCGTAGTTGCAATAAGGTATGTAAACGAACGACTGATGTAGATAGATTTGACAGTGTCTAGCAAGAAAATTAGGATTGTGTCAGTATATTCGCATTGTGAAGGGACAGATGAAGATAAGATGGATAGTTTTTATGAGGCATTCAGTGACGTAGTTGTTAGAGTAAACGACAAGGACAGTGATCTGCTCATGGGTGATTTTAATGCCAGGATTGGAAATCGAACAGAAGGCTACGAAAAGGTTATGGGGAAATTTGGAGAGGATATGGACGCCAACAGGAACGGGAAACAACTCTGGGATTTCTGTGGCAGTATGGGCTTAGTAATCACAAACTCCTTTTTTAAACATAAGAACATTCACCGGTATACTTGGGAAGGCAAGGGAAACAGATCTGTCATTGACTATATAATGACAGATCAGGAATTCAGGAAGGCTGTGAGGGGCACACGTGTATTCAGGGGGATTTTTTAATGACACTGATCACTATTTAATCTGCAGTGAAATTGGGATTGTAAGGCCGAAAGTGCTGGAGGTCAGGTCCATATGTAGGAGGATAAGAGTGGAGAAACTTCAAGATAAGGAAATCAGGCACAAGTACATAACAGTGATCTCACAAAGCTACCAGTTAGTTGAATGTAGTCAATTACAGTCATTGGAAAAGGAATGCACAAGGTACAGGGACACAGTACTAGAAGTGGCTAAAGAATGTCTTGGAACAGTAGTGTGTAAAGGTAGGATGAAGCAAACAGCCTGGTGGAATGACACAGTCAAGGCAGCCTGTAAAAGGAAAAAGAAGGCGTATCAGAAATGGCTACATACTAGAACTCAGGTAGACAGAGAAAGGTATGTTGAAGAAAGAAACAAAGCCAAACAGATAATTGCAGCATCCAAGAAGAAATCTTGGGAAGACTTTGGAAACAGGTTGGAGACTTTGGGTCAAGCTGCTGGAAAACCATTCTGGAGTGTAATTAGCAGTCTTCGAAAGGGAGGTAAGAAGGAAATAACAAGTATTTTGGACAGGTCAGGAAAACTGCTGGTGAACCCTGTGGATTCCTTGGCCAGATGTAGGGAATATTTTGAAGAGTTGCTCAATGTAGGTGAAACTACGATCATTAATGATTCAGATTTCGAGGTACAATGGGATAGGAATGATTATGGAAATAGGATCACATTTGAGGAGGTGGAGAAAATGGTCAATAGATTGCAGCGCAATAAAGCAGTTTGGGTGGATGAAATTAAGTCGGAGCTCATCAAATACAGTGGAATGTGAGGTCTTAATGGCTACAGGATAACTGAAATGGCCTGGGAGTCGGGGCAGGTTCCATCAGACTGGACAAAAGCAGTAATCACACCAATCTTTAAACATGGAAACAGAAAAGATTGTAACAGCTACAGAGGTATCTCTTTAATCAGCGTTGTGGGCAAAATCTTCTCAGGTATTGTTGAAAGGAAAGTGCGAGTATTAGTTGAGGACCAATTGGATGAAAATCAGTGTGGGTTTGGGCCTCTTAGAGGTTGTCAGGACCAGATCTTTAGCTTACGGCAAATAATGGAGAAGTGTTATGAGTGGATCAGGGAATTGTACCTATGCTTTATAGATTTAGAAAAGGCATATGACCGGGTTCCTAAGAGGAAGTTATTGTCTGTTCTACGAGATTATGGAATAGGAGGCAAACTTTTGCAAGCAATTAAAGGTCTTTACATGGATAGTCAGGCAGCAGTTAGAGTTCACAGTAAATTGAGTTCATGGTTCAGAGTAGTTTCAGGGGTAAGACAAGGCTGCAACCTGTCTCCACTGTTGTTCATATTATTTATGGATCATATGTTGAAAACAATAGACTGCCTGGGTGAGATTAAGATATTTGAACACAAAATAAGCAGTCTTGCATATGCGGATGACTTAGTTGTGATGGCAGATTCGATTGAAAGTTTGCAAAGTAATATTTCAGAGCTAGATCAGAAATGTAAGGACTGTGATATGAAGATTAGCATCTCTAAAACGAAAGTAATGTCAGTGGGAAAGAGATATAAACGGATTGAGTGCCAAATAGGAGGAACAAAGTTAGAACAGGTGGATGGTTTCAAGTACTTAGGATGCATGTTCTCACAGGATGGCAACATAGTGAAAGAACTGGAAACGAGGTGTAGCAAAGCTAATGCAGTGAGCGCTCAGCTACGATCTACTCTCTTCTGCAAGAAGGAAGTCAGTACCAAGACTAAGTTATCTGTGCACCGTTCAATCTTTCAACCAACTTCGTAGTATGGGAACGAAAGCTGGGTGGATTCAGGTTACCTTATCAACAAGGTTGAGGTTACGGATATGAAAGTAGCTAGGATGATTGCAGGTACTAGTAGATGGGAACAATGGCAGGAGGGTGTCCACAATGAGGAAATCAAAGAAAAACTTGGAATGAACTCTATAGACGTAGCAGTCAGGGCGAACAGGCTTAGGTGGTGGGGTCATGTTACACGCATGGGAGAAGCAAGGTTACCCAAGAGACTCATGGGTTCAGCAGTAGAGGGTAGGAGGAGTCGGGGCAGACCAAGGAGAAGGTACCTGGATTCGGTTAAGAATGATTTTGAAGTAATAGGCTTAACATCAGAAGAGGCACCAATGTTAGCACTGAATAGGGGATCATGGAGGAATTTTATGAGGGGGACTATGCTCCAGACTGAACGCTGAAAGGCATAATTAGTCTTAAATGGTGATGATGATGATGATGATGTCTGTGCTTAAACTGACACACTGTATATTTTAGCGCAACGCAATCTGACTTTCAATAATCCCTACAAGAGAATGGCCCTGACTAAATTAACCTATACGTTTCACAAATCACTTACCTCACAAAAATCTTCGTTACTCGAACTACTCAATACAGCGAGCGCCACTACTGCCAGCTAAATAAAAGATTCAAACTACTGAACACACTAACTACTGATAGGCATAGTTAGCAAAAGAAAGATTTTGATAGAGAACAAACAATGTATTTACCTTAATAGTGTTCAAAAGTCATAATATATATATATATATATATATATATATATATATATATATATATATATACAGGGTGAATCACCTAACGTTACCGCTGGATATATTTCGTAAACCACATCAAATACTGACGAACCTATTCCACAGACCGAACGTGAGGAGAGGGGCTAGTGTAATTGTTTAATACAAACCATACAAAAATGCACGGAAGTATGTTTTTTAACACAAACCTAGGTTTTTTTAAATGGAACCATGTCAGTTTTGTTAGCACATCTGAACATATAAACAAATACGTAATCAGTGCAGTTTGTTGCATTGTAAAATGTTAATTACATCCGGAGATATTGTAACCTAAAGTTGACGCTTGAGTACCACTCCTCCGCTGTTCGATCGTGTGTATCGGAGAGCACTGCAACATACATCGCGTTTCTACAGAATGATCTGCCGACGTTGCTCGCAAATGTCCCACTGGAAACGCATCGACGTATGTGGTATCAACATGATGGTGCACCTGCACATTCCGCAATTAACACTAGGCTGACCCTTGACAGTATTTTCGACGGGCGTTTCATAGGACGTGGAGGACGCATAAATTGGCTAGCCCGTTCTCGTGATCTTACACCTCTGGACTTCTTTCTGTGGGGTACGTTAAAGGATTATGTGTACCGTGATGTGCCTACATCCCCAGAGGATATGAAACAACGTATTGTGGCAGCCTGCGGCGACATTACACCAGATGTACTGCGGCGTGTACGATATTCATTACGCCAGAGATTGCAATTGTGTGCAGCAAATGATGGCCACCACATTGAACATCTATTGGCCTGACATGTCGGGACACACTCTACTCCACTCCGTAATTGAAAACTGAAACCACGTGTGTACGTGTACCTCACCCCTCATGGTAATGTACATGTGCGTCAGTGAAAAAGACCAATAAAAAGGTGTTAGCATGTGGACGTAATGAGCTGTTCCAGTCTCTTCTGTACCTAAGGTCCATCACCGTTCCCTTTGGATCCCTACGTAATTCGGTGCTCTCCGATAAACACGATCGAACAGTGGAGGAGTGGTACTCAAGCGTCAACTTTAGGTTACAATATCTCCGGATGTAATTAACATTTTACATTGCAACAAACGGCACTGATTACGTATTTGTTTATATGTTGAGATGTGCTAACAAAACTAACGTGGTTCCATTTAAAAAAACCTAGGTTTGTGTTAAAAAACATACTTCTGTGCATTTGTGTATGGTTTGTATTAAACAATTACACTAGCCCCTCTCCTCACGTTCGGTCTGTGGAATTGGTTCGTCAGTATTTCATGTGGTTACGAAATATATCCAGCGGTAACGTTAGGTGACTCACCTTGTATATACATATCAATCCATGATATCCAATATTACAAATTTACTCTTTTTGATGGACACACGTCCAGATTGTCCGCTCTCAAAATTCCGCCATCTCTCTCCCCACATCCACCACTGCTCGCGGCCCACCTCCAACTGCGCAACGCTACGCACTCTTAACATCCAGCTGCCCAACACCACAAAAGCAAACAGCAATGCAAATCAGCCACAGACTGCACACAGCACAACCAATGATTTTCATATAGAGCGGTACATGGCGTTACCAACATAAAAACCTAAACAGCCTACTTACAAGGTGTACAGTAACCCACATCGCTCTCCCGTTTCTGTTCGGTGTAGCTAGCCGTAGAAGCGACTCTTTTTTTTTTATCAGAAAGCTGAAGTACACATTATGTGTCGTCTTGCGCTACTACGTTACATACTTCTAATGCTTAAAGGGCTTCGTCGAGCATACAGCAGCTGTGCCAGCCTCTTTCATTCCTTTCTGCGCTCTTTTTTCCGAGGGAGTGTTGATGTTCATCCTAGCCCCATTGTCCCAGATATAACCTCGCCATCTAATTCTGGGTTTTACTTTCCCCCTCGTTCCACCTATTGTCTTATAGAATGTTATTCTAGGTAATCTGTTATCCGTCATTATTGTTACATGGACGAGGCAGTGAATCCATGTGTTCTTAAGGACTCTACGATTTTACTGTGCTTTTACATCTCTCGTAATTCTTCAGCTTTCTTCTTATCCTCCATTCCATGTATACAATCGCTGCGTAAGTTCGCAGCGTTTTTTTGTAAGTTTAATAAACACAACACAAACACATAACAGACTTCAGTCATCAAAAATATACTCTCCTTCACTATTTACAACAAATAGTAAGCCAACCCTGGGGCAACTTTTCGATTTGTAGAAATCACATGGTTTTGAGGAGAAAAACACTTCGTGCCATGTTCCAAGCGCATTTTCATTTGAAGAGCCAGTATCTTGAAGATCACTCCATAGAGAGCGGGAAACGGTGAAAATCTGAGAACTCAATGTAGGGTGAATAAGGCGGGAGCCATGTTCCAAGTGCATTTTCATCTGGAGAGAAAGTTCCTTGAAGATAATTTCATAGAGAGCGGAAACGGTGAAAATCTGAGAACTCAATATAGGGTGAATAAGGCGGGTGCGGAATGACTTCCCAACCTAGCTCATGTACAATGGTTTTTGTCAGTATAGCAGAATGCGAGTGGGCGTTGTTGAGGAGTAGCATCGCTTTACGAAGTCTCCCTGTTACTTGTTCTTGGATTCCGTCTCAGTTGTTCACAATGAATGTCAGCAGTGATGGTTACACCCCTGGGACGCAATTTTTTTTTTTTTTTTTTTATCCGCCACAACGTTGCTGTTCCACTAGATGCAAAAGATTATATTTTGTCGATCCGCGCAGTTCTTTCTACAGGGAGTTACTGCTTTGATTTGGCTCAACTTTTATTTTATTTTCCTTACGTTGGAGTGAAGACATCATTTGAAGTCACCAGTAGCTATACAGAATACAAATGGTCGGTGTTGTTCATGAGCCAACTGACAACGAGCAAGCAAATTTGCACGTATGACCACCCACTGGTTTTTGTGGTTTCAGCTTAGTTAGAGAATGCGATATATATAAACCCGATGTTTGAACCTTCCTCATTGTACGCAAATGTCGCACGATGGTGGAATGATCACTGTTCATCACATTTGCCATTTGTCGAGAACTCTGACGTGGATCGTTGTGGGTTATTGCGTTTAAATCATCTTCATAAAACCACGAAGTCTTCCTGAGCGTGGCGGAGTCACTAATGTCAAAACGATCCTCCTTACAACGAGAAAACAGTTCTCTTGCAGTGGTCTGTCCAGTGGCCTCATTCCCGCACACGGCGGAAATGTTTCTGTCTGCTTCAGCTGCTGTCACCACTCTACTGAACTCAAGCAGAAGAATATGTTGGAAATGTTCCGATTTCTCCACTAGGCACACCATTTTCTAGCATCCACAGCTCCATTCATTATCTCCAGATGACGAAATGACAATACGTGAACTCCAGCTGCAACAGTGAACTACAAATAAAAATGACACTCGATGAATAAAACCACAGCAATCGAAATACCAAAATGCAAAACAAAAGCAGTACGAACATATTCACTAACCTAATATTTTCATCATATAGAGGACTATAATGTTTCCTTAGTATTTTTCTTTCGAATGTTACCAGTTTTTCTTCATCTTTCTTTCTAAGTATTAGTCATTCAGACCCGTATAGTGTTACCGACATAATAATCGACTGATACAAGCAAATTTTCTAGTTAGTATCAAGTGATCTGTTCCTTAAGATAGTGAACAAACAAAAAATAGTTTTTTTTTTTTTGCTGTTGCTAGACAGCGATCTATTTCTACATCCATTCTGTTGTTGTTACTAAAAGGAACCCCTAAGTACTCCAGACAGTAAACTATCTTCGAAATGAATCCTTCTACAGCCAAAGGTACATCACTTCAGATTTTATTGCTTGTGACCATATATTCTTTCTTTTCTTCATTGAGACGTAATCTCGTTCTCACAGCGATTGCGTAATGACATACGCAACATTCCCACTACAACTGTACGACATTAGACACATATACGCTCATAACTAAGTCTAAAAGAAAAATACATTAAAATAATATATTTACTGTGTTAGTAGTATAAATTGTTAGCTGATTTCTACCACAAAGGATCGAATTTATCGTCGCTACCACAGGTGAGAGGCAGCTAAGACAAGGAGTAGGGAATCAACATTTCCAGGCTACCCGAACTGGTAGATGCAGAGATGTGCAGTTTTCCCTGAGTTGTAGGGGCTAAGCCGTTACAGTTTCTGGTGTTCGCAAGTAGTTTTTATAGTTTCTGCTTGCCAAACTATGACATAAATCATGTTAGCCTTTTTAAACAGAACTATAATTTTTTTTCTGTTACACTGGAAGAACCTTCAAAGAGAATTTGAGTTATATTACAGATGTGGACCTGATTGAAATATTAACAGCGCTGTGAAAGACTGCCCCGCTCTTAGGAGAAGGTAAACTGTATAAAATGTAAGCAAAATGGTAACTCAGCCGCGGTCCGTGTGTTTACATTAGCCGACCACAATATTATTGCAATTCAAAGCGAGGGCGCTTTGGTCGGCTTACGGCGAGTGAGCGCGTAATCGGTGTTGCGGGAGAGGGAGGGAGGGACGGTACAGTTAAGGTAACCTCCGTGATTAGAGTTTGAAATGGTAGACGCCACGTTCTTCATCTGATGCATCTGTTTCACTGGAATCCGTTCCAATTTCATAAACCGTTTCATTTTCCATATGACCCTAGTCGTGTGCTGCACATTCATCTACTTCTCAAACCATTCCAGTTCTTGGTAATATCCGATGTGCTGGCAGTTCCTTTTCCAGAGATCTCTTACTGTTTTGTTACTTATAGCTAACAGTTAAGCGTACAGTAGCTGTGGGTGTCCCTAACGAAAACTGTTTCCTCGTAAGAAGAATGCGGAACTACTCATTTATCACGACATACGTATCTCATCTAGAAATAGGCTTTGTTCGGGGCACCCGCCACTACTGTGTGCTGACAGCTAGCTACAAGTAACATACAAGTAACACCAAAGTAAGAGATCTGTGGAACAATAGTTGCCAACACAACGGAAATACCAAGAACGGGAATGGTTCGAGAAATATAACTGTGGTATTGTGGGTATCGAACGCGACAGGAAATTGTGGGTCAAATTAAATAGAATCCACACTGGATGTGGCCGGCGTTCTGACTCACTCTATAACTAGGGTATTGTGGAGTTCCAAGTTGCCACTGTGGTGCACTGAAACAGCCTATCAGGCATATAAGAGAGGAGTGCGCTCTACGATGCTGTAAGGGCACGTGGAATGATTTTATGAGTGCCAATGCCACAGCGGTGGAATGGACTGGAAATCTCGATACTAATATTTACTCACTTCATTATCGCTTTACCAGGAGAGCGGTGTGCTGACCACACGCCCCTCCTATCCGCATCCTCAATGAGGATGACACGGCGGTCGGATGGTCCCCATGGGCCATTTGTGGCCTGCAGACAGAGTGCTCATTATCGTTTTATGCAAAGACATTGACTACATATTATCGATGTACTGAAAGCGTGTGTCAACGACTCATGATGAAGATGGTCTAACCATCTCCAGAACAACGTAATCATTTTCTCTATTACATTTTCCATTAAAGTGTCCCTGCGTGAATATTTATTTTTAATTCCTCTCAGACGTTCGCAAGCTTTAAAATAAACATATTGGATAATCTTAGATATAGAATCGTGGATTATTTGTTTCTGCGTACTTAACCTATGGCTGAATTTTCCGCAGTTTTCGTTTCACTACATTCCAGATTAGCTCTATAGGTTTCGGATCACAGTTGTATGGTGGGAGCCTCATGCGTTAAAACAGCCTCTGCTTTAAAAATACGCTTTCCCTTTTAGACCGCACAGTTTTTAGAAGCTCATTTCTTTTTAAGCGCCCTTTATAAATGAGTTTGTTCTCAACGAGCCGTTCAGTTATGTCCGTTTCGCGAATTACAGTAGCAGCGTTTCTATTTGAACAGCATAATACGGTGCGTTATTAATAATAACAGTTCTTCTAATGGATTGTTAGCAATCAATCTGCCTTAGAACCATTTGTGATAATTAAACCCTCCCATATCATCGTGATAATCTTGGGATTTATACCGCGAAGCATAAATTAATCCCGTGGTGCTCTTTCAAAATTTTCAAAATTGCTTCCCTTCTCTGTGAAAATTTATCTCGGCTTTTTATAATGTTAGAAGTTTGCTCAACGTTGGGATTTCAATCTTCAGCCTATAATATTCCAAAACTCTTCTGCGAGTAAGTGCTTTATCGAAGTCATGTAGAGAAACTGCTTCTAAAGAACGCCTTTGTTTTCTAGCAGTTGCACTTTTTTCAACGGTTTCTTTTCCTTTTTCAGAGTCTTTCAAAACGTATTTCACTGTTCTTTCTGACTTCCTTAACAATTCTGCACCCCGCAACATTCCGCGCAGTGGCAGTACCATTACTTGATTCGGACCATGGTAAACCTCAGCAAACCAGTAAGCAGACTGATAACTCAAGGAGAAAAAAATGAAATTACGTGTCTTAATTCCACATGGAAGTGCTGTCTGGCTGAAAATGGGGGGTCGTCCACGCGTACTCTCTAGTTTCGAAGGCGTAATGGTTGAGAGAAGGAGGGGGAAATTCTTTCTTATTGGTTAGGAGAGAAATTGGAATTGTACTGGGGGGGGGGGGGGGGGGGGAATTGGCGGGGAGGAGAGAGGAGGGGACTGCTTGGCGCGTAACTTTATGGTTTTCTGCGGCTGTACGCTTCCTCCCTAGCTGAAGGATTTCGTAGCGCCGGTGCCTTTTGTGGCAGCCACTGGGTTGGAGGTTGTTACATCTGCATTGTTTGCCTTTTTCCGCCATTGCCGGGCTGTACTAATGTTCGCGGCTGTGTACCACACAGAGTTCGAAGAGTATTGCACCCTGATGGCTGCTAGTGGGAGGGGGGGATGGAGATGCTATGTTCGAGATACTGCTCACCTCTCTCAGTGCGTATTTTCTGTAGCGCAGTGCTATTTCTTATACAAACTTACGATGTGATCATTTCCACCACTATGAGAACGAGGTCAGTTTAATACGGTGTAGTTCTGAGGGAATTGCTTTATATGAGTTTATATCTTAAGCTGTGGTATTTCTACTGGGTGTTCCCACCAGACGACCCTCACCAAGGTGATGGGTGCACACAGTTTACCTAGATGCGTAGATACTTAACATTTTTCAAAACAACTGAAAACTCGCAAGAATAAAATTTAGAAACAGTATCATGCTCTCTAGGTCTGCGCTAAATCTTGTAGACACACAGTATCTATAGTTGGAAGCATCAGATTTTTGTTACGATGTCAGAAATCTAGTAACGCAGTGATGACTTAGGAAGTGCTTATCTATCATGGAGTGGTATTTCCTATACATGCAGCGCCTTTGGTTGGAAATTGGTAAAACTTCAGTGAGTATAGAATTTGCTATGTCGTTATTATTTCCTTCAATATATTCACGTCTATTAATGAACTATAACGTAACAGATACTAATAGTGAATGAGTACTCAGAAATGATAAATGAATTGGGCCCACTCTGAACCACAAAATCAAAGAAAACGCGATTCGATATTGACACATCATCACAACATGATGCAATGCTGCTGCATGACGTTGTGATGTGATGTGATGTAAAGCAACACAATGCAATACTGACATGAGGCCATCATCATGTAATAGGGATAGTGGCATCTCGTTTCCTTCTCGTGCTTACTGGTTCCATTACCTTTGCTAGCATTGCCTGTCCGCGAGTGGCAGCAGCAGCAGTTATCGATACCTAGTATCCTAGTACTATCTGTGGAAGGGCGTCAAGTGTTGTCTGGAAAGCATAAGTCAGTTCGGTTGGGACGGAGCAGCAGGGAGGTCTGGAAGCGCGAAGACATGTCAGGACAGCTGGCGGCAGGCAGGAATTGCCAGATCGAAGGGCTGTAGTTGTCAAGGCCACAAGCTTCGGACTCAGGACGTTTGAGTTGAGTGAACGTTAACGCAGTAGTGAAACCTCCACTATTTGAGATCACACTGTTTGTTCACGCATTGCTGCTCGTAGGGTCGCTGAGAAGAACGGCAATGAGTGGGGTGCTAGTAGTTAGCGAAATTAATTAGCTCTCCTCCACTTCTTATTATTAAACATTGAATTTCATGAAGTTCAACCAGCGGTATTTTTCTGCCTAGTGGCCGCTAATGCCCCAGTTACCTGCCCTGGAGGTTAGCTTATTTTCGCGGCAGTGCACTTTTCCTCACCTTGCCACTGCTGTCTGGTAAGGCATGTAGTTCGACAGCCTCCTTCGCTGTGGTTTCGATATTTTGCTCTTTTGGACTACCTTTGTCATAGTGGTTCCTTCTGCTTCTGGATGTTCTAAACACCAGATTCTGATGATGCAGTAGTGCTGTCAGCCGGTTTCGCCTTGCCTGGATTATTCCATCGTTGTGTTGGTTACCAAAAGTTAAGTGGATTTAGCAAGAGTGTTGTTCTGTGTTTAAACTGTCACTAGTTTGAGTTGCCATCCAGTTAAGTAAATAAAACTCTTGGCTGCCTGTCTCATCGTTTACGAAGTTCAGTGACTTTCCTAGGTCGATCCTTGGAGCACTGCCTGAGGCCCACTTCTCTCTTGATTTGATCAGATTCTGATGGCTGTTAATAGGGCATTCATCATGAATGCAATTTATCTTAAGAATTTTTAACCAGATGTTGTATCTTATATGATTGTCCTTTTTTATAATATTTTAATAAGAATTTGCTATCTAGGCCTTCTGCAGTCAAATTGTTTTTGAGTAATTACTTCCGTGGCCTTCAGCCAACAAATAATTTGAATTTCTAGTTAAAAAGGCCTTCAGTTGTGAATGCAATTTTGTTTTAAGAATTTTTAATTAGATATTGTCTCTTAATATGATGTCCCTTTTTTATAATATTTTAGGAAGAATTCGCTATCTAGGCCTTCAGCCATCAAATTGGTTTTTGAGTAATTACCATTGGGACCATCAGCCAACAAATAATTTGAATTTATTCTCAGTAAGGTCTTCAGCTGTGAATGCAATTTGTCTAATGAATTTTTAATTAGATATTTTCTTAACAGTCAAATTTGACAATTGTTCCTTATTGTCAGCCTCATTTCCAACGGGTTTCAAATAAAGTGTAAGTGATTAAAAAAACTGAGCAACCAACGGTAAATGGGTAAGGCCCCATCCACACCAAATCCTGTCTTCCCTAAGTACCAAGTCTCAGTAATTTCTTATTAACAAATAAACACAACCTGATCCTCGCCCCCTTTATCTCCAGATGAGCAAGTATTAATGGTTAAACAAAACCAGATATATGCAAACATCGCAGAACCTACATCATGCAAGACCACAGTTAGTGAAAACTAACCAATATGCAAAGATGGCAGCAGACCTTTACTGTTGGCCATCATGTCAGTGTGGGCGTGGAGGGGCTCCACCATATAGATAATCTTCCATTTATGTACGGCTCCAGCGTGAACACAACGAACTCAAGAGTCTCAACTGTAAAAAATAAACATATGGAGGTCCTGGGAAAGGGGAGGTGTGAGGATGGAGAAGAGGTGGACGGTGGAGGTTCCCCTTGACGATCTTCATCTTTACCAGTGGTTTCCCAGGGGGCAGGGTTAGGTCTTGAACGTGTGCCACCAAAGTGTGTAACCTCACACCAGATATGTAACCACATACCCTACTTAGGTTATCAATCACAAGAACGGAAATTTCCTGTACCTGCATTAACAACATATTGCTAGTGGCGTTAGATATCGTCCTTGGCTGTAAATATCACTCCAATTGTACATCAGTTATTAACCTATTAAGGTGTCTTTAATATTTTTCTTCTACAGTGTGTAACACTTACATTGATTAGCAGTAATTTTATCTTATGTAAATGTGTATTTACAATTTATGAGGCGTGTATTTGGTGTTGTTTAAACTCCTTGACGTATGGTAAGAAAATAAGTTTTTTGTAATCCATATATGAAAAATCCCAAAAAACTATTTTGAAATTTTAAATTGTTATAGTATGAATATGTTTACAAAAAAGAGTATGTCTGTTAAAAGCTGGTACATTCTTAGGGAACTTGTATCTGTCACATGTAAACTCTGTAGGGAACTTCCTCCACAACGGAAGCGGCATGGCGCGGTGTAGGTGGATTTGGCGGTCACACTGAGCAGCTCCTTTGTGTGAACGACAGGCAGTATGTGGCCAACCTTAGCACAGTACATCTCGACGGTGCTAAGAGAGGCAATTGAAAGCTACATCAGAATTGATTAGCCTTAGTTGTGAGTCTGGGTATTATTTTGTATTCACGAAATAATAGAATGGCTCTAATATGTTGAAAATTCGACGCCAAGAAAAGAATTTTAGAGCATTCGCTCATCTACATCTACATTTCTACATCTACATTTATACTCCGCAAGCCACCCAAAGGTGTGTGGCGGAGGGCATTTTACGTGCCACTGTCATTACCTCCCTTTCCTGTTCCAGTCGCGTATGGTTCGCGGGAAGAACGACTGTCTGAAAGCCTCCGTGCGCGCTCTAATCTCTCTAATTTTAGATTCGTGATCTCCCCGGGAGGTATAAGTAGGGGGAAGCAATATATTCGATACCTCATCCAGAAACGCACCCTCTCGATACCTGGACAGCAAGCTACACCGCGATGCAGAGCGCCTCTCTTGCAGAGTCTGCCACTTGAGTTTATTAAACATCTCCGTAACGCTATCACGGTTACCAAATAACCCTGTGACGAAACGCGCCGCTCTTCTTTGGATCTTCTCTATCTCCTCCGTCAAACCGATCTGGTACGGATACCACACCGATGAGCAATACTCAAGTATAGGTCGAACGAGAGTTTTGTAAGCCACCTCCTTTGTTGATGGACTACATTTTCTAAGCACTCTCCCAATGAATCTCAACCTGGTACCCGCCTTACCAACAATTAATTTTATATGATCATTCCACTTCAAATCGTTCCGCACGCATACTCCCAGATATTTTACAGAAGTAACTGCTACCAGTGATTCTTCCGCTATCATATAATCATACAATAAAGGATCCTTCTTTCTATGTATTCGCAATACATTACATTTGTCTATGTTAAGGGACAGTTGCCACTCCCTGCACCAAGTGCCTATCCGCTGCAGATCTTCCTGTATTTCGCTACAATTTTCCAATGCGGCAACTTCTCTGTATACTACAGCATCATCCGCGAAAAGCCGCATGGAACTTCCGACACTATCTACTAGGTCATTTATATATATTGTGAAAAGCAATGGTCCCATAAAACTCCCCTGTGGCACGCCAGAGGTTACTTTAACGTCTGTAGACGTCTCTCCATTGATAACAACATGCTGTGTTCTGTTTGCTAAAAACTCTTCAATCCAGCCACACAGCTGGTCTGATATTCCGTAGGCTCTTACTTTGTTTATCAGGCAACAGTTCGGAACTGTATCGAACGCCTTCCGGAAGTCAAGAAAAATAGCATCTACCTGGGAGCCTGTATCTAATATTTTCTGGGTCTCATGAACAAATAAAGCGAGTTGGGTCTCACACGATCGCTGTTTCCGGAATCCATGTTGATTCCTACATAGTAGATTCTGGGTTTCCAAAAACGACATGATACTCGAGCAAAAAACATGTTCTAAAATTCTACAACAGATCGACGCCAGAGATATAGGTCTATAGCTTTGCGCAACTGCTCGACGACCCTTCTTGAAGACTGGGACTACCTGTGCTCTTTTCCAATCATTTGGAACCCTCCGTTCCTCTAGAGACTTGCGGTACACGGCTGTTAGAAGGGGGGCAAGTTCTTTCGCGTACTCTGTGTAGAATCGAATTGGTTTCCCGTCAGGTCCAGTGGACTTTCCTCTATTGAGTGATTCCAGTTGCTTTTCTATTCCTTGGACACTTATTTCGATGTCAGCCATTTTTTCGTTTGTGCGAGGATTTAGAGAAGGAATTACAGTGCGGCCTTCCTCTGTGAAACAGCTTTGGAAAAAGGTGTTTAGTATTTCAGCTTTACGCGTGTCATCCTCTGTTTCAATGCCATCATCATCTCGGAGTGTCTGGATATGCTGTTTCGAGCCACTTACTGATTTAACGTAAGACCAGAACTTCCTAGGATTTTCTGTCAAGTCGGTACATAGAATTTTACTTTCGAATTCACTGAACGCTTCACGCATAGCCCTCCTTACGCTAACTTTGACATCGTTTAGCTTCTGTTTGCCTGCGTTTAAACTTGGAGTGAAGCTCTCTTTGCTTTCGCAGTAGTTTCCTAACTTTGTTGTTGTACCACGGTGGGTTTTTCCCGTCCCTCACAGTTTTACTCGGCACGTACCTGTCTAAAACGTATTTTCAAGAGCCGTGAGTACAGTTAGCCGCCATGGCGCCTGCCACCAATCTTCGCCACTGCTTCACGAACTTCATGCATTCAGTTCAGTAATGTATATGGGCATGGACCAGTTAATTTGTGTTGTTTCAAAAATGATCACATAAAACGTAAATTCATGTCCAGAATCATAATTTACATCCTGATCACGAACCTGTACAAGGTCCTCACTTAAATGCTACTAAAACCGAATATCCTTATTTAAATGAACTATTCTTGCATTCTTGTTTTTAAAAGTGATTTTTTGTCTAAAGTAAAAGGAGTAGTAAAAGTTAAAGTGAGAGTAACATTTCAGTGCTTTGTTAAGGAACTACTGCATGTGAAATTGTTAAGATAGGAAATTTAATTACAATAGTTCAAAGATCAATTAATAGGAAAGTCAAAACCTTAATTATTTAACAGCTAAAACCACAAAAGTGAAATGGTGTAGGCTTTTGCTGAATATCCTTAGTTTGTTATAGAATATAGCTTTGTAGGATTACAGTGCAAGATTGTGTAAACATTATTCCAAGGAATACCTGCTTCAGAGATAATTAAAGTTCAAGTACATTTAAATCTTTAATAAAGAGATTTGTGGTAATACTGTTAGAAGTAATATCATGTACAATTTCAAAGAAGGTGGTGTTTTGGTAACCATCATGAAAAGTTTCCTTTTTGAAGTTAATTAAGTCCATTGTTATATCTTATTGTCTTGCAAAGTAATTTAAGTCAGTGATTAGCTTTTAGAGTTAGTCTTTACTATTGCAATACACAAATGTTTTCAGTACTGAAACTATACTAGTTTATGGGTCCCCATCATATTCTCCACCTATTAAGAAAAAATTGAGCTGTTAGTGTTACTAAGGAAAACTGCTATAAACTGCTATATGTAGAAGAGCTTAAACAGTATATTTATGATGTTATTCATCTTTATTTGTGTTTTGCATGTCAGTCAAGTTAGAAGCCCCTGATGTTGAAATTTATTTCTGCACTTCATGCAGTGACATTTCAGTATTTGAGTAAGTAAGCTCTTGAGTGTGGCTGTCATTAGCATGAGCTTGGTAAAAATATTCTCCCCATAATTTACTGGTGTGTGTGTTATGGGTAACTGCTGCTACACACAGTACATAGTGTACTATGTCAGTTTGTGTCCTGTTTTCTATTCAAAGAGAAATCTCAACAAAGGTAACTTCAATAACCAATATTAAGTTGTCTCGAATATATATTTCCAATTTAATGTGCCTAATAGGGCTGGCAACCGTTCATTTTTTCATTCATTTTAGTTTTCACCACTTTGATGAACTTCCAATTGTAAAGCCCGTTTGGTTTTTCTTTTAATTTCACCAGATTCGAAATTATAGTCCTATATCCTTGGCCATTAGATACACACACACAGTCGAACTTCGAAATCCTTTCTGAGAGTAAGATTAGCATGTTCCACAGCACGATAGTCTTATATTTGGTGACGGTGACAGGGTGTTCTTCAATTTTACTCACTAAAATACAGATTGTAACACAAATATTGGGTGTAAAATAACTGTATGACGAGCTTTGAATGTCGAGGGGCGCGAACTTGCAATAGGTCAGGAAAAATAATCAACAGTAATCCTTACAGGTCCTTCAAAGCTAAAATGTGAAAGTACTAACAAAACTAAAATGGATACAAAGACAACAGTAGGCCAGAACGAGCGTAGCAAAAAAGTACCCAGTGTACTAGGTGGCAGTAGTTCACTAGACGAGAGCACAGATGACATCACTGGACGGCTACAGACCTACGTTGAGTATCATACGCACGTCAACGATCAAATTCAGATGATGAGCACGTTGCAAACAAAACAAGGTATGAAGGATGACACGAATGAAGACAGTGGTTATATTAACGACCCGACCGATATGTTCAATTCATAGGAACTGTAAAGTTAGCTGAGTGAATCAGGAGAAATAGAATCTGAGTATGAGGACACTTTAGAACAAGATAGCGAAAAACCACTGAACATGAATGATTTGTTAAAAATGTTGTCTGCACAAATTGCAGCACAAGGTAGGTAGTAATATAGACAATCAGCTCAAAACACAGGCTGATGTAATGAAAACACGAGGTGTTAATAGCAGTAAACCTTAAAAGTAGACTCAGAGTTAGGTGTTGTGGGTAATGCAATAAAGGACTTAAAAACTGAAATAGATACTTTCAATAACAATATCACCACTATGCAGGGACAGATTAATGACATCAACAATAGGTTTGATACCGAAATAATGAAGATTCAAGACACTGTATAGCCTCTTGTTGTTACGAAAATTGATGAAAAGGTTTTCGGCCCCAAAACCTAACTAGTAATCAAATGTAAATCCGAAATTCCTCAATTGAGACAAGATGTGAATGATTCAGAAAAGGAACTAAGTGAACAATTGGATGAAAACCAGGACTGCCTATGGCGGGAGTATATCACGGCCAGTTTATACTCGTATGACAACAGAAGCAGAAACTCCATGAAAGAGTTTTGTGAAATGTGGTATCAGAAACTAACACACTTAACAGGCGAACGAAATCCGAACTAGTGTGGGAACTATGGAAAAAGGTCCCAGAAGATTCAAAACGTTGTGTGGGAAGTAATCACAAAAGCTTCTCGTCATTTTTGGAAAGGGTCTCAGACGAGGACCACTGGACAGGGAACTATGATTATCGACAATATAATAACAATCTAAATCGAGATAATCACAAGAATAATGAACAGAATGAGAACGAGCGTTAACGCATAAATACATTATGTTCAAAAATCGTTCAAATGACTCTGAGCACTATGGGACTCCACTGCTGAGGTCATTAGTCCCCTAGAACTTAGAACTAGTTAAACCTAACCAACCTAAGGACATCACAAAGATCCATGCCCGAGGCAGGATTCGAACCTGCGACCGTAGCGGTCTTGCGGTTCCAGACTGCAGCGCCTTGATCCGCACGGCCACTTCGGCCGGCTACATTATGTGAAGAAAAGTATCCGGACACCCCATAAAACATACGTTTTTCCTATTAGGAGCATTATGGTGCCACTTACTGCCAGATAATCCATATCAGCGACCTCAGTAGTCATTAGACATCGTGAGAGAGCACAATGCGGCACTCCGCAAGACTCATGGACTTCGAATGTGATCAGGTGGTTTGGTGTCACTTATGTCATACGTCTGTATGCGAGATTTCCAAACTCCTAAACATCCCATGGTCCACTGTTTCTGATGTGATAGTGAAGTGGAAACGTGAAGGGACACGTACAGCAGAAAAGTGTACAGGACAACCTTGCCTCTTGACTGACACAGACCACCGACAGTTGAATAGGGTCGTAATGTGTAGTAGGCAGACTTCCTTCCAGACTATCACACAGGAACTCCAAACTGCTTCAGGATCCACTGCAAGTACCATGACAGTTAGGCGGTAGGTGAAAAAAACTTGGATTTCGTGGTCGAGTGGATGTTCATAAGGCTCACATGACACTGGTAAATGCCAAACGACGCCTTGCTTGATGTAAGTAGTGTAAACATTGGACGATTGAACACTGGAAAAACGTTATTTGGAGTGAGGAATCACGGTATACAATGTGGCGATCCGATGGCAGTGTGTGGGTATGGCGAGTGCGCGGTGAACGTCGTCTCCCAGTGAGTGCAGTGCCAACAGTGAAATTCGAAGGTGGTGGTGTTTCGGTGTGGTCGTGTTTTTCATGGAGGGGGCTTGCACCCCTTGTTTTTTGCATGGCAGTATCACAGCGCAGGTCTACATTGATCTATTAAGCATCTTCGTGCTTCCCAATGTTGAATAGGAATTCGGGGATGGCGACTGCACCTTTCAACACGATCAAGGACCTGTTCATAACACGGCCTGTGGCGGACTGGTTACACGAAAATAACATCCCGGTAATGGACTGGCCGCGCGGGATTAGCCGAGCGGTCTTGAGCGCTGCAGTCATGGACTGTGCGGCTGATTCTGGCGGAGGTTCGAGTCCTCCCTCGGTCATGGGTGTGTGTGTTTGTCCTTAGGATAATTTAGGTTAAGTAGTGTGTAAGCTTAGGGACCGATGACCTTAGCAGTTAAGTCCCATAAGATTTCACACACTTTTCTTTTTTTTGTAGTAGACTGGCCTGCACAGAGTCCTGACCTGATTCCCAAAGGCATGTTTTGGAACGCCGACTTCGTGCCAGGCCTCACTGACCAACATTGATACCTCTCCTCAGGGCAGCACTCCATGAAGAATGGGCTGCCATTCCTCAAGAAAACTTCCAGCACCTGATTGAACGTACGCCTGAGAGAGTGGAAGCTGTCACCAACGCTAAGGGTGGGTTACGATCATATTTAGTTCCAGTATTACCGATGAAGGGCGCCACGAACTTGTAAGTTATTTTCAGCCAGCTGTCCGGATACTTTTGATCACATAGTGTATGATACAAAGAGGTAAAGGCAGAGGTCGCGGTAACACGTCCTTTCGCGGTAGAGTATTTGCACCGAGAAACTATAAAAACCAAAATCACAAGGAAAACTAAAGCCCGCATGTGTTATATGCCAGAGTTGGTTGGACAAATAATACTGGCCCAAACTAAAGAAATCATACCGGCCAAAACAAAATGAATTTAAGACACGAGTATGCGGCAGTGCAGCGCCACACTACCGTTCATGCAGAACAACATGTGCAGGCGTGAGTGAATCACTAGCGACAGGCTGTGCTACCAGAGCGAGCGTGCGAACTGAGCAATGAACTTTGCAGAGCCATCAGTTGTCTGTAGCGTTGCTTTAGTAGCAGGAGTAGGGAGACGTGACGTCACAAGGGAAATCAGTGGATCTGTTTTGGTGGGAAATATCGCCGAAACGAGGAAGGAATCTGGTACTTTGTTAAGTAAAAGCGATGGCATCGACAACCAAGCAAACACAGACAGTCTGTGCGAAAAGGAGATTTCAGGGATCTGGGAGTGGCGCGGTGATTTGTTTTACGGCTTCAAGCAATATGAGTGGGAAGACTTTAAAAGGCGTTATACGGACAGGGAATTAATAAAAGGGAGAAACGAAAGTGGAAACTTCGAAAAGAGAGAGTTGTCCGAAAATGAAAAGGAGATGAAAGTAGTTAGCCCCCGCAAGGTGCACGAGCAGCCATTTCAGATGAAGTGGTTGGTAAGGGAGAGGAAGGCGCTGCGCAAAGTATGGGGGCTGCCGGTATTAAAGAAATTATCGCTAGAAACAGAGAAATTGTCGGTATAAATAGGCATCCGGAGCAGGATGAAATCCTTGATATTGAAGATGAGGCGATCCTGGTTGACGAAAGACTCATACAATCAGCTGTTGTTGATGGTCAGGAGAACATAGATTCAGAGAGTATGTGTGAACCACTGAAATCCATGACGATTATACGAAATACGAAGGATGGCGTCGTCAAAAGCGATATTGAATAACCGCCTGTGACTGAAAATGAAACAGAAATTTTAGTAAAGAAACTGACAAAAGGTCAAAAGAGGAGCTTTCTCGTTGTCTAAGAGTAGTGTTCATGTTATAATTAGACCGTGAAGATGAAATAAATGATATGTCAGATGAAAAAAATGTAGAAATGGAGGAAAGGGAACAAAGTATAATGGAAGATGTCTCTGAAAAGGAAAATGAAGTCTTATAAAAACAAAATCTGGCAACAAATACTGAACTAAAAAGGAAGGAGCCACCAGACAATACGATACTGGGGCAAGATATGATTAGAACTGTGAAAGACGTCGAAATCAGAAAAGCGAAGAAGAGCCGAGGCGTATGTGATTTGCCAGTAAATAACATATCTTGAAGCGATCTAATGGTCATACAAGATTTGTTATGGGAGGAACAAGAAAATTCAGAAAATAGTACGATCAAACAAACTACCATTCACTCTAAATTTATGGTATTACATTGCAAGTACTTTTAGCCACTGAATCCCAAATTAGTTCCACACCACGATCATAAGGCATGGGGTAGGTGTATTGCAGACTTTGAAATTGTGATGAATACCCTCCACCATGGAACTACAGGATTTACACCTGAGGAAATTCTACTTAATCATAAGAGCGAAAGTATAACTGAAGAAACCTTACAATTTCCATCATGTGTAGAACTAGATCTGAGGGAGAAAAAAGACAGTAAGAAAAGAGTAAAACAAAAAGCGGAAGCCAGATATAAAAGGTTCGATTAGCGCCTTCAAGTGACCAAATTCGAAATTGGGTATGTAGTGCTCATAAAAACTCATGAAAAATCTAGTGAAATAAACCAAGAAATTTCTAAGTTCAGATATATTTATAATGGTACCTTTGAAGTGCAAGGAACTCCGCAACTATCTCTTATTATCTTGTTTACCGTAAGTCAAACAAGCCATTAGATGTTCGTAACATTGTAGATTTAAAACCTTACGTCCACAGAAATGAGTAATAAGGGGAAACATTAAAAAGTGTATACAGAAATAATACGACAGTATTTTACTCTGTATGTTCTTGTTCATGATGTTGTGTCGTCGAATGTTGTTCTGAGACTACGGATACATTTCTCCAAGTTTCAGATTCTGTGTAATATAATTGGATATACATATTGTATGTAAACTCCAGGCTATGACATACATGAGGACTGCATTGATTGAATACTTTCAGCATGATCAGGAGGACTGCCAAATATGTCAATAGGAGGACAAGTGTTGAAGTTGAGAACAAACGAGGGCTGCCAAATATTTCTATAGGCAGAGAAGAATTGAAGTTGCAAATAAAAGGGGACTGCCTAGAATATTGAAGGGGCAGTGATGAAAAGATTATATAGTGTACTTAGTGTTATGTTTTTTATTATGAACTGCATGAATATTCAAAGCAGAAAAAACATAATTTCTTGATGATCAAAAAGTAAAAAATAGGGATGGATTAATCATGTGCAAAGAAGGCATTAAAAATATTGACATATCTCATCATCCAAATGAAAATATTGCGTAACGTAAGCTTTGTATGTAAGCAATATGTAAATTCCTACATATCTTTTTCGAAACGTGGACGCAAGTATAAAATAGTATATATTTGGTCAATGTGACAGAAATTCACGTCTTAATACTTAATGAAAGAGTGTTTTTTTTTATAAAAAGATATGTGAAGTGTTTGTTGTGTACTGTATTTGCAAAAAAAAAAAAAAAAAAAAAATTGTCACCCAACACTGTTTTGAAGTGCTAATGATGTTTCACTGATGCAGCCCTGCCGGGTCACCTCAATCAAACATAGGGCATGTGTAATACTTATAACGATTAGGAGTAGATTTATTTTATGTAACTGTGTATTTGCAATTTATGAAGCGTGTATTCTGTGTTGTTTAAGCTCCTTGGTGTTTGGCAAGAAAATCAGAGTTTTGTAATTTATTTATGAAAAAAGCAAGAGTATGTTGAAATTTTAAATTATTATAATGTAAATAAGCTTATAAAAAGTGTATGTTAATTAAAAGCTGGTTCATGCTTATGGCACTTGTATTTGTCACATGCAAACGCTGTAGGGAAGTCCGTCCGCAACGAAAGTGTCATGGCGCGATGTAACAGGTGGATTTGGCGGTCGAACTGAGCGGCTCTTTTGTGTGAACGACAGGCAGTATGTGGGTAGCCTTAGCACGGTACATCCCGACGGTACTAAGAGAGGCAGTTGGAAGCTACAGTAGAAGGGACTTGTCTCAGATGTAGATCTGGCTGTTATTTGGAATTCACGAAATAATAGAATGGCTGTAATATGTTGAAAATCCGACGCCAAGAAGAGAATTTGTAGAGCATTCGCTCATCAAGAGCCGTGAGAACGGTTAGCCGCCATGGCGCCTGCCACCAATCTTCGCCACTGCTTCACAAACTTCATACATGCAGTTAAGTAATGTTTATGGGCATAGACCAGTTAATTTGTGTGTTGTTTCAATAACAATCACACAACACATAAATTTGTGTCGAGAAGCATAATTTCAATCCTGATCACGAATCTACGCAGGGTCCTCACCAAAGTGCTACTAAATCTGAGTATCTTGATTTAGATGAACAATTCTTGCATTCATGTGTTCAAAAGTGACTATTTTTGTCTTTGAAGTTAATTAAGCCCAGTGTTGTATCTTACTGTCTTGCAAAGTAATTTAAGTGAATGGTTAGCTTTTAGAGTTAGTCTCTACTGTTGAAATAGTCAAAGATCTTTGACTAGTGAAACTATACTAGTTCATGGGTCCCCATCATATTCTCCATCTATTACGAAAAAATTGAGCTATTACTGTCTCTTAGGAAACCTGCTATATGTAGAGGAGCTTAAAAAGTGTTTTAATGATCTCATTCACCTTTACTTGTGTTTTTCATGTCAGTCAAGACAGAAACCCCTCATGTCCAAATTTAGTTCTGCACTTCATGGGGTGTCATTTCAGTATTTGAGTAAGTAATGCTATTGAGTGTGGCTGTCATTAGTATGAGCTTGCTGCAAATTTCCTCCTCACAATTTACTGACGTGTGTGTTATTGATAACCGCTACTACACACGGTGCATAGTGCACTATGTCAGTTTGCATCCTGTTTGTTATTCAAAGGGAAATCTCAACAAAAGTAACTTCACTAACCAACATTCAATTTTATTAAATATATATTTCCAAATTAATGTACTTTATTGGGCTGCCTATCGTTCATTTTTTCATTCATTTACGATTTTACCTCTTTCGCTAACTCCCAAGGTGAAAGCCTGTTTGATTTTTCTGTTAATTGCACCAAATTCGAAAATATAGTGCGATACCCTTGTGCATTAGATACAAGCGTGGTCGAACTTTAAAATCCTTTCAGAGGGTTACATTAGAGTATTTCACAGCGCGTTAGCTTTATAAGTGCCCACACAAATTGCTTAGGTTTTACAATAATATCCAAGATGGAGTACTCGGACCTCGGTGCCACAAATTACAGTGATATGCTCAGACTTGCAAGATGATGCGTCGTTGATTTATTACATAATCCCGAAGTACATTTTAGTCGCAACTATCTACTGTATTGCAGACTCTGTTATATCTGGTGGCCCACCATATTTACATACTGATCACCAGGTGCCACCAACTCAGCCCCAACACAAAGGTTTGGGATATGCAGTTCTTTATTTGCAGCAGTGTGCTTACTCACTGGTAACACGGTCGCTGCCAGATGGTGACCACACCATCTGTGCTGAGCCTTACGATTTCACGTGTTCTGCACCCACTGACAGCTCCCTAGCATATGTGTGAAATTACAAACGAACTGTTAATGAACTCACAAGTGCATCCTACTGATGTATACATTTCACTACAATGAATATTAAACTGATCGGAATTAATTTACTGTTATTAAAAGAGGAATACGCTCACAACGTTTCTGATTTTACTGAAGACAACTTTACCATCTGCTCTAAGGCTCTGTACCGAGCCATACTTAAAAAGCTCTGTCAGACATTCGAATTATGGTCCTTAATTACAATCTTGTTGAAGTCTGCTTCACACCGGAATGTAAAGATGAAACATGTCGATACTGTCTTATGCCATGTAACTAGCTGTCGTCAAATGAAATAACTTGATGCTGACCCGTTGTTACTACGAACTTCTGCGTTTTGATCCACAAATTTTGTCACTAGTACCGCAGCAGAATTCATGAAGTTCAGACAGAAAATCCATCTTAACAAAAGGGAACTGAAGTTGCATACATGTAAGGCATATGTTGAACAAGTACAAAACTAATCTTCATTACAGGTCAGTAAAAGGAAAAAGGAAAATACGAGTACGTAATTCGCATGTAGCAAATTTATACTATTATTACTTTGTACCGGATTACTAAGTACACACAAGTTCATCTTATGTCATGTTTTGCTCGTGCCACGACAAAACCGTCAAGATCAATGGAAAACTGTTAACTTGTGAGGTCAGTTTTTTCACTTAGACTGTCTATCCAAAAATCTGATGTTAATCGCTGCATAATGAATATATGATAATACAAGGCGACCGTTCAGACATGTCGCACTATACTCACATTTTCCACGAGGGCCTCAGTTTCCAACTATTAAAAATAATGAATAGAAACACCTGTCACATGAGCCAGATAATCACAACTTTCGATGCAATATGAGAGAACTTCCTATTTCATAAATGTAGCAAAGTTTTTGGCATGACCTCTGAATACCTTACAAGGAAACGGACTTGGGCCAGACTGTCCACCATGTGGTACTTAAAATCTCGAATTTTGCTGGGAATCTGAGCTCCTGAAAACTGCGAGCACTCCACACAATTTCAAAACAACAATTTCCTACATGGTTACGAAATATGCGGCCCACATCTTGGGACACTAATGTGCGAAACGTTGTATACACAGAAGTATATCACAACTGAATACCGCAAGGTGAATCACTACTGTAACAAATAAGCAAAGCGTATTAAAAATGAGTAGTTGGCTGAGCACCACCTCGCCTTTGAATAAGTGTCACTCAAGAACAGATTTTAATCACCAGTTTCATGAATTAATTTTTGGGAATCATTCCAGTAATCAAATCTGGAGGGGACACATAGTAGCCGGCCGCGGTGGTCTAGCGGTTCAGGCGCTCAGTTCGGAACCGCGGGACTGCTACGGTCGCAGGTTCGAATCCTGCCTCGGGCATGGATGTGTGTGATGTCCTTAGGTTAGTTAGGTTTAAGTAGTTCTAAGTTCTAGGAGACTGATGACCACAGATGTTAAGTCCCATAGTGCTCAGAGCCATTTGACACATAGTAAATTTTCGGTCTCTCGCACAAGCAACGTGTCACGCAGGTTCTCCAGCGGCAGCAGTGGGCTCTGTCACAAGCAGCGTCTCCAACACTACAACAGTGTCTCCACTACCCTGTGCCAGAGACCCTTTGCCTTCCATTTCCGCCCTAAGACCTTTACCTAACACGTAAGTGCCGAATTGGATTTAGCATTAGGAGGAGCACAATACTCAGTATCGTCACACGTAAACAGTGGTAGATTCATGAATTTTATGCCAGCCGTCAAAAACTTTTTGACATACCCCTATGTGTGTGTCATAATTCTCTGCATCGTCTCGACTGTCCAACTGTCACATCGTTGCCCAAGGCCTCAAATGCTTCAATGAAAAATATAGCACGATGGAATAATTATAAGAAAGGGATGGCCTAGCAAACTTGATACATAGACGTAACTTACAATTGATAATAAAAGGGTATCAGAAATAGAAGATTAAAAAATAATCCAGATTAACCCCAATTTGTCATGAAGATCTCTACTAGCGTATTTATGAACAGGAATTAATCACATGGTCTGTTCGGGACTGAAAAGCACAGATAATTACTAAAACGAAATAGTTCTAATCTAACACGTATATTACCTGGTAGAGACTAGATAGATTAGGTGAATGGGAAAGACTGAGTGCTTACAGTTATGGGGAGACAAATTGTCGGTAGACACAACAATGATTGTCTGACTGCACCACAAAAACCGAAAACTACTTCTGGTGTGCATACTATAAGACCTTCGGAACACACACCATCTGATTATTTGACTTGTCTCTTTAACGAAGTAGGCGAGTGTCAGCAATATGTCTCGTGGTCTTATCGTGGCGTGTTTATCTTCTGTCGTTAGGTCAGACGATAGAAATGCCACTTGCACGCTTAGAGTAGCAGATTGACGGTGACCAACTTTAAACATAACTTGACTAATTTTCACACACATTTATTAAAATAATAAAAAGGATAGATATTACATAACTTGATTCTGGATGCTGTTTACAATTGACAATCTGAAGTTCCTTTGGTCTTGGTACGTTAATCTTATTCTCACATATCTCTGATACTTGACAAAGTGTCTATACATTTCTCTTCATAGCTATGTACAGGAATATGATAATCTTACGAGGCGCAGACTGAAACTTGACTACAGACTGATGCAGACTAAGGCAGACTGACTAATCGGAGGTCTGTACACTCGTTATAATACCTCGAGCGTTCAGGTATCACTGCGCGAGTGTGATCCGCGAGGAGAAAAGGTTCTACGTTAGCAGCAATCTCATTGGCTGCGTTACATATTAATACGTGGATCGGCGGAAGTAGAGTTTGGTCCGTCTTTATTGCAGCGCCATCTCGTAGAGCGGAGTCGGACGAGCGCTGCGCCTGCGCTGTTGTGCTTAGCGGGGCGCGCTCTAGATGGCGAGTTGTGTACGCGCTGACTACGCGGAACTATGTACACAACACTACTACTTGCAAACAACATCGCTGGTCGTCTCATGATCGAGCCTCAGTCCCTCAAGAGAAGTGTAAGGTTCGTGGAACCTGCTTCACCCTATGAATGTGCCTAGAAACGATCCATAAGTTTGACACCATACTCTGAATACTCCAGAGTAGACAACCTGCTGCTCTCTGTAACACATCCGCTGCTGACTGCGGAAATGTCCTTCTCTACATTTGTGGCGAAGTGTTCTTCTCAACATTGAGAACCCACTGCCTCCGTCAATATCCCCAGACGAGGCGCTTTACTCAGAACCGCTGCACAAAGCGAGCTACACCAAAAAGGTCCTTGCGTTGTCCACAACGCCCATGCAATTCCCATGCGCCAATGAAAAGACTTTGATAATTTCTTGCCAGCGATGTTGTTAGAAAATAGCTAACTCCTCATCTGGCCAAAGTTTCACTATGTTCACCAATCGTCTGATTCCAATGCACGCACTTCTTAAATATCTCTGTGTTACAGTGCACTCATCAGATAAGTTTCTCAATTCAGCCAATACTCCACGTGTGGATTTCACTGAAAGTAGTGGTCTGACTCTCTCTCCTCAGCATTTTTTTTTTCAGGTTAACCGATGAGGTGCTCTCATACAACGTTTTGGAGAGGACCGTGTTCACCCTACCCAAAGTTCTTTTGAAAATTGTTTTGAACTTATGTCAGATTGGGAAAGCCAAAATTCTGCATAACTGTAAGTTCTCGTCATTATGTGTGTTATATGACGTCTTTGGGTGTGAACTATAGGAACTATTGGAACTATAGGAACTATAGGAGAAACTGGCAAAATATGAAAAAAAATGGTTCAAATGGCTCTGAGCACTATGGGACTTAACATCTGTGGTCATCAGTCCCCTAGAACTTAGAACTACTTAAATCTAACTATCCTATGGATATCACACACATCCATGCCCGAGGCAGGATTCGAACCTGCGACCGTAGCAGTCGCGCGGTTCCGGACTGAGCGCCTAGAGGCAAAAGGTGACTCCCACGCATCCAAGGTAAACAATTATTGTCGCATAGCGTTGTACGTGCCGAGAAAGGACACATCTTCCTGTCCCCTGGCTTTCGCCTCTGGGAGCAATGCCGAAATTCCCTGGGTGGCTGACCTTTAGGTCTCTTTCTTACCTGGCTCACCATGGCTAAACTACGGAAAATATCCCATGCAAAATTGGCCACGAGGAAAGAGAAGGAATTAAAGAGTGAATAGATGACTTAATCCTTGCAGTAACTGAGGTTAATTATTATCAGTATTAATTATTTATTACCTGCCACAGATACAATTCAGACTGTGATGGATATAAATCAGTTATAAACGGAATGTGAGTTGTGCCAGTCCTGCAATGAAATAGCGCGTATTATCATACTTACACACAGGGAAAAGTTTGCAAGGACTCGAGCTCGTCACAGTGTCATACAATTTTATTATGACTTTCTAATCTCGACTGAGCGTTTGGTTGGGATGATAGGTAAAAGCGTTCTTTACCCAAGGAGCATATTAATTTTCTCTAACACTTCTCTCACTCATTCCTAAAGCAAACACATCCATTCGTTTCAAGTGCTGAGTATGTGTCGACTATGTCGACAAATGTATTTCAGGACATAAAATATAAGAATGGGAAAATCATCTTACGTATTCCTTTCGTTCTGGTCGTGAAATCTTTACAATGCTTGCTCTCTCAATACATTTCTCACTGACAAACAAAAATTACAATTTTTGTAATTTATTCCTATGTCTCAGTCATTCCCACTTTTATTATAATGATGGCTCAGTAGTGTAATCACCTGCACTCTTCACTTGAACAGTTAAGAGCAACTTAAATTCACTCACTAACTGAACAATTTACTAGTCTTATCAACATTGAGGCACATCCCTATTGCACAAGACAAAACAGACAACACAAACGGTATAATGCGTCAAAATTTTTAGTTTCCCTCGTGAATTCCTACATACTTTGCTTCGATCATGATGGCACAGATGCCTGTTCGGTCTTACTTGTTCCACACAAACTTAATTCTTAATAGCTTATGCCACAGACCGTCAAACTAATAATTTCATACTGAATGTATGCGTATTTACCCGTAATTCATCACGCAAATACCTACATCGTCTACAGGTTGAAAACTACCGATGAAACCGCGAAAGTTGGTATCAGTTGTAAATTTTTATAACTGCTCCGTATTTCAACATATACCGCTTTTAATTAGGTCTCCGAAACAATTAAAAACGGGGTGTCAATAGTTAGTGGAAACGGGAGAGCGCTTTTTTTTTCGCGTTGTTCGAGTAACGAATGGCCACAGAGATCGCCGACAGGCGCGGCGCTCCGGCGGCGGAGCAAATCGGCGCAGAGGGAGCGCCAGGAACGCAAACCGGACGCTAAATGGGATTTCGCTTTGCGCGCCACTTGCGGTCGCCAGTGGAACTGCCGCCGCGCCGACCGCAAATGGACGCGCGTCACCGGCGTGCGGTCTCCGCTGTGCGCCCGCTCACACCGAACTGCGCTGACGCCGGCCGCGCACGGCTGGTTAGCGCCCGGGAAAAGGGCCGCGGGCCGCGCACCTCAGCAGGCCACACGGTCGCAACTGGATATTTACTGACGTGCAGCCAGGCGTGATTAGCTGCTTAAAAATCCGTTTACGTTCTTCAGATTTGCTATAGACTACTAATATCTGGTTGTTGTGAGCATTATTCTGACTTTCAGTAAATAACAGGAGTGAAAGATTTTCAGTACGAGGGTTAAGTGACTGTATTCTTTAGGTTACACATACAGTAACTTTTCTATGTAGTCCTCCATTCGGCCAGTGTACTTTGTACAACGATGAACTGATGCCTGTCCTGTAATGTGTGCTGCGAGACTTCCAAAATAATCATCCATAGGTACGGAAATTCCTTCACACTAGAAACAATGTCTCCTGTCTGCAAATACGCTGAAGAGCCACATATTGTGACCACTGCTCATCGCCAGGTTGAATGTCTCCTGGTGGTGTTGCGGGCACGTGAGACGGTAAGGAAGGAATCTGAGCGGAAGAGAGGCGAATAGCAATCATTATAGCGAAGATACGGGCAGCAGTTGTGGAAGTTCAATGATACAAGCAGTTTTGACGAAGGGCACATTGTAGTGGAGCTGCGGCTGCACACGAAAATCTCTGAAACGGAGAAGCTGATCGTCTTTTAGCGAAACAGTCTCGAGAGCGCCTGTGGAAAGTGGTTCAAGGATGGTGAAATATTTTGAGTGCGCCCCATGGTATTGGACGAGCCCGTCTCATCACAAAACGTAGAGATTGAAGGATCCCTCCACTGTGTAATCCAGGTTAGGCAGCGATCTGTGACAGATCTGACGAGCTAGTACAGTGCTGGCGCAGGCACAGGTGTTTCGGAGCACACCGTTCAAATCATTGAAATGGCTCTAAGCACTATGGGACTTAACTGCTGAGGTCATCAGTCCCCTAGAACTTAGAACTACTTAAACCTAACTAACGTAAGGACATAATACACATCAATGCCCGAGGCAGGATTCGAACCTGCGACCGTAGCGGTCGCGCGGTTCCAGACTGTAGCCTAGAACCGCTCGGCCACTCCAGCCGGCGCTCACCGTTCAAAGGACAGTGTCGAACATGGAGCTCCACGTCACACGACCTCTACATGTTCCTTTGTTCACCCAACGATAGCGTCAGTTATGACCGCAGTCGGCACAGCATCATTAAGTTTTCACCGTGCATCAACAGAAACGTGTCGTCTGCCACACGAGTCGCGTTTCTTGTTACACCAGGTCGATGACTGGGTCCTTACACGCCGTCATCCAGCCGAATGGCTGCTCGAAATGCACACCACACCTCCGATGCAGCCTGGTGAGAACAGAATTGTACTGTGGTGTATTCTGAGTTGGGCTTCCATGGGGCCGGCCGAAGTGGCCGTGCGGTTAAAGGTGCTACAGTCTGGAACCGCTAGACCGCTACGGTCGCAGGTTCGAATCCTGCCTCGGGCATGGATGTTTGTGATGTCCTTAGGTTAGTTAGGTTTAACTAGTTCTAAGTTCTAGGGGACTAATGACCTCAGCAGTTAAGTCCCATAGTGCTCAGAGCCATTTTTGAGCTTCCATGGGATGTGTGGGGGTAATCGAAGCCATCATAACAGCAGTGAACTACGTGGACGTAATTGCGCAGCCCCTGCATCGCTTCATGCCTGATGTCTTCCCCTACGGCGATGACATATTCCAGCAGGATAGCTGAGTGTTGCAAGGTGAGAATCGTGCTAGAGTGGTTTGAGGGGCGTTATAGTGAACTCACATTCATGTCTCGGCCAGAAATTGTGCCTGATTTATACCTATTGAAAAACATATCGGACGCCATCTGCGTGTCTATAAACCACCATCCCGTAATTTGCGGGAATTGCGTGACGTGTGCATAGTCATCTGGTGCCACATATTTTCGGGAGGCTGTCAAGGACTTGCAGAATCCACACCAAGCAGAATCTCTGTTGTACTGTGTTTAAAAAGTAGAACACTACGCTGCTAAACGGGTGGTCATAATATTTTGGCTCAACGCTGTATCTTTACTATAAAAACGGCTAGAATACAGTGCTATCGAAATGTAATCCACAGGTTGATAATTATAACTGGGAATCCCTCACTTTCCACAAACACTGAAAAAACAGACATTATGTCTAATAGGATAGCAGGAATCAGTTATTTTACAATGTTACTTATAATCCGTCTGGACTGCAAAATTTTTATTCATATGACAGGTTTCGGTTCATCTAGAACCATCTTCGGATCTGATATTTCTTTTATACGACACAGCATGTGAAAGTTGCTGGATTTGGACAGGTTACTCCTGTAACCGAAATATCGGATCTGAAGATGGTTCTAGATGAACCGAAACCGGTCATATGAATAAAAATTTTGCAATCAAGACGGATTATAAGTAACATTCCACAAACACGCGCACATACATAGTCTGTTAAGTCTGGACTATCTGTAAGTCTGGCACTGCGTCTCTCAGTGGCTGGAAGAGAACCAGTATTAACCTTACTGCATTTCTAGGCCGCTCTCTACTTAGAATTTTCCTGTTACCGAGCGCCAAAGCAAATTGCAAAGAAGATGGAAAGTCCCATAGGCAACGAGGTCAGTAGACACAGAGCAGAAGCTTGGAAAGTTTCAATGAAGGGAAAGCAAATCGGCCGTACCTATCAAGGAAAATATCCCAGCATTTGCCTGAAATGATTTAGGGAAATCGCGGGAAGCTTAAATGAGGATGGCCGGACGCACATTTGAACCATAGCGCTCCTTACTGCAAGTCCAGTGAGTATAATGGAAGTCACATCGGCTCGTAGCCATTCTTATGAGTTCTTGCAAAGGGTGGATAATGTCAAAATACTATCTAAGGCAAAATAAACGACGCACCACGAAGTAATTATCGGAATGGGACAGGGTATCAGTGGATGTGGTGTACACCTACAGGCGAATAAGTGAGTAACATTTCAGGAAGAACTGGATGGTTTATTCAAGAGAAAGAGTTTCACAAACTGAGCAAGTCAATAAAGAATTGGTTCCTCCTCTGACCTTTATCCAAGAAGTTATTTGGCTTGTTATTGATTGAGAAAGTTGTTGAATAAGCTCCTGAAGGATATAGTGCCACATCGTGTGCAATTACCGTGTTAGGTCGTCAAAATCCCGAGATTGCTAGAGAGCTCTGCCCATAATGCACCTAACGTTATTAATAACGGGAGATCTGCCGACCTTGCCAGCTGAGGTAGGGTTTGGCAAGCATGAACACAAGGAGTAGAAAATCCAGCCGTGTGTCAGAGGGCGTTATCTTTCTGAAATGTAATACCAGAATGGCTTGCCATGATGGGCAACAAAATGGAGTGTAGAACATGGTCGACGTTCCGCTGTGCTGCAAGCGAGCAGCGGATGAAATCCACAGGGGTCCTGCTATGAAATGGAGTGGCACCCCAGACCACCATACTTTATTGGCGGGCCGTACTGCGGGTGACAGGCAGGTTGGTATTCCATCTGTCTCCAGGGCCTCTCCAGACAAGTCTTCGCGGGTCATCGGGGCTCAACTAAAAACGGGACTCATTACTGAAGACAATTATACTCCAGTCAATGAGATCCCAGGCCTAGTGTGCCCGACACTACTCCTTTCCTATGAGCGCTCAATAATGGTACTGAAGCACCAGTTGCAGGTTCGATAGATGACAATGATGAAACCGGGCCTGTGTGACGATTGCTCGGCCCTCGCGTTCTGTCATCTCTCTAGTTCGTTCTCTCTAGTATTTTCGGCCATGGTTCGCCCATTCCTGCCAACATCATCGAATGGTAACATCGCTCCTATTCAAGTGTAGAGCGATTCGCCAATTACTCCACCCGTCTTCTTTGAGCCCAACTACATGTCGTCTCTCAAATACCGACTTCGGCGTATATTGTCCACGGGCCTACTATCGAACTGCAGGTACTGTCCAATTGAGCACACGGAATGAAATTCACAAACATTTTATACCCTGGTATCGACATGTTCGCTGTCTACTATCCTTGGCAGTTGCGCCGTCAAACTGCGTTGCAGCGTTACACATTCATCCAGCGATCGCCAAACAATTTTGCTTCCATACCTGTAAGAATATAAATTTGTGAACAATTTCCATAACTCCTTCGCGTCCTGTCTCGTTTTGTTTCTTTTTTCTTTTTTTTTTTTTTTTTGTCTTTGAGTGTATGTACTCACAATAGACAGTAGTATATTTCACATAACTACAGCTTTCCTAATTAAAAATTACAATTTACTAATAACTACAAGTCCGCGTTTGTAGCTAAGTGGTCAGCGCAGCTGACAGCTATACAGAGGACCTGGTTTCGATTACCGGCACTGCCAAGCCCTTTTCCTTCGTGGGAGGACTGGACCGGTGTGCAATCTGTCTCGTGAGGTCAGTTGAGGAGCTACTTGACCGAGCAGTAGCGGGTCAAAGCAAAGAAAGTAACAGCCGGGAGATTACTGTGCTGGCTCCAAGATCCTCCATACCTCATCCAATGACACCACTGGAAGAGGACGACTGGGCGATAGGTGGTAATGATGGGCCCGTCAAACCACTGTACCGAGTTAATGTATGTTTACGTAAGTAATTGGTACAAAATTTTCTCTGTTTTAATAACGAAAGCCCAGTTGACAACCATAACCGTGAACAATGTGTTGTCGGTTACCGACGCAAATGTTACTGAAAATGCTCACATGACAGCGGTTCTAAAGCAGAGTGTTCTTACATCTCCACCGGAATTCTCTCACTGAGCTGCAGTGAAGGTTTAATTTAAACTTCTGTCAGGAAAACATAAGGATTCCTAACACTAGCCAGAGTCCACACACTTAAACACCACTCTGTGCCCTATGCTCAGTAAGATGGCTGTAAAGAAACTACGACAAACCAGACATGTAAGGAACACAAACGTAAAAGCAGTTTTCTCGTGGAGGAGGGTCTGGAGTGACGACATCGAAGCAAGAAGTCTGGACTTCGTCATTCCCTTTGTCGGACGTCCGATTCGCTCATCCCCCATGCTGAGTGGCTGCTTGGTATTACAGGTTCCGTAGGTCGTTCGTTCAGACTGCACTCCTTTCTAAACCGTGCTTTACTACATGCAACAAAATGTCCACAATATTCTCTTGGTCGAGGCGATCTGTATACTCTCACTAACTTTTTGAATCTTTTGTAGATTATATGTCAGTGTGCCTTAGCCTCAGTCTTTTGATGGTCACGAACACCATATTACACATTATATTGCTTAAGGTAATCTCTAGAACCACGTAAGCTACGGAGGTGTCATGATTATCTGCAATCTGCATTCTATTACTAACTACAGGGTGATTCAAAAATGACCGGTATATTTGAAACGGCAATAAAAACTAAACGAGCAGCGATAGAAATACACCGTTTGTTGCAATATGCTTGGGACAACAGTACATTTTCAGGCGGACAAACTTTCGAAATTACAGTAGTTACAATTTTCAACAACAGATGGCGCTGCAAGTGATGTGAAAGATATAGAAGACAACGCAGTCTGTGGGTACGCCATTCTGTACGTCGTCTTTCTTCTGTAAGCGTGTGCTGTTCACAACGTGCAAGTGTGCTGTAGACAACATGGTTTATTCCTTAGAACAGAGGATTTTTCTGGTGTTGGAATTCCACCGCCTAGAACACAGTGTTGTTGCAACAAGACGAAGTTTTCAACGGAGGTTTAATGTAACCAAAGGACCGAAAAGCGATACAATAAAGGATCTGTTTGAAAAATTTCAACGGACTGGGAACGTGACGGATGAACGTGCTGGAAAGGTAGGGCGACCGCATACGGCAACCACAGAGGGCAACGCGCAGCTAGTGCAGCAGGTGATCCAACAGCGGCCTCTGGTTTCCGTTCGCCGTGTTGCAGCTGCGGTCCAAATGACGCCAACGTCCATGTATCGTCTCATGCGCCAGAGTTTACACCTCTATCCATACAAAATTCAAACGCGGCAACCCCTCAGCGCCGCTACCATTGCTGCACGAGAGACATTCGCTAACGATATAGTGCACAGGATTGATGACGGCGATATGCATGTGGGCAGCATTTGGTTTACTGACGAAGCTTATTTTTACCTGGACGGCTTCGTCAGTAAACAGAACTGGCGCATATGGGGAACCGAAAAGCCCCATGTTGCAGTCCCATCGTCCCTGCATCCTCAAAAAGTACTGGTCTGGGCCGCCATTTCTTCCAAAGGAATCATTGGCCCATTTTTCAGATCCGAAACGATTACTGCATCACGCTATCTGAACATTCTTCGTGAATTTGTGGCGGTACAAACTGCCTTAGACGACACTGCGAACACCTCGTGGTTTATCCAAGATGGTGCCCGGCCACATCGCACGGCCGACGTCTTTAATTTCCTGAATGAATATTTCGATGATCGTGTGATTGCTTTGGGCTATCCGAAACATACAGGAGGCGGCGTGGATTGGCCTCCCTATTCGCCAGACATGAACCCCTGTGACTTCTTTCTGTGGGGACACTTGAAAGACCAGGTGTACCGCCAGAATCCAGAAACAATTGAACAGTTGAAGCAGTACATCTCATCTGCATGTGAAGCCATTCCGCCAGACACGTTGTCAAAGGTTTCGGGTAATTTCATTCAGAGTCTACGCCATATTATTGCTACGCATGGTGGATATGTGGAAAATATCGTACTGTAGAGTTTCCCAGACCGCAGCGCCATCTGTTGTTGAAAATTGTAACTACTGTAATTTCGAAAGTTTGTGTGGCTGAAAATGTACTGTTGTCCCGAGCATGTTGCAACAAACGGTGTATTTCTATCGCTGCTCGTTTAGTTTTTATTGCCGTTTCAAATATACTGGTCATTTTTGAAACACCCTGTATATGGGCATAATTGCTTCTCTGGAACCCCTGACATTTCTGAAATCAAAGTCATAGTGCGGTAAATCAACATTACATTACCTCCTGTGTCACTATTCACACAATACTTGTCATTAAAATCGCAAATTCATGAAGGTAGCATTTAACAAACGTCAAACTGACATGTAGTGTACTATGTGTTAGAATATGCAGATGATTGGAATTTCGAAGTAGCCACACAATATAGATGATTGTAATACCAACTACATTATATAAGGGAATTACACATTGGATAACACAGTCAGAAATCGTGGTAGAGTGTTGGTTGTTTGTGTGAAGATCAAGTTACGTCTCTAACACGAACGAGAAACACCTTCCAGCAGTTGTGTGAATTCGACTGGGGCATAATGCTGCAGTTTGTCGTTCTGTGATACTGCTGCCCGGATGGATCGGTTCGCCACGACTGCCGTGTAAATACGGAATGAATGGGTGGAGGAGGGTCACACTCAACATCATGCAGGATCGCAACGGGATCACCCGACTAGCGTCCAACAGGACGTCGTCTTCCCAGACTAGTCCCGATTCTAAGAGCAGCAGCACAACGGACGTATATATGTGAGGAAGAGAAACGTTGTCACATTTAGCCGCTCGTAGTCATATGGGCTGGGCAGCTGGTATGACCGTACGGGATACGCAACATGACGAGCCCCGGCTTACATAGCAGGCAATTTAGACAGCAGGCGTTACTTTTCTGTTGTAAAGCCTGTGGCTATGCGCTTTCTCCAGGGTCTCGGTCACATTTCCTTTCAACAAGATAACACAAGATGGTATGTTGCACGTTTGAAATGAGGCGATGTCATTTAGCTATTTTTTCCCTTAAAATTTGTTCAAATAATGGTAAGTCTTTGAAGATATGTGGGGAGGCGGCAGACCGAAGAGTTGCTGTTGTTAAGTTCACCTGTGGCACTACCAGTTCTCGTTAATGTCTTGTAAAGTAATGTATATTGAGCAAGCAGTAACGGAAACAAAAGAAAAATTCGGAGTAGGAATTAAAATCCATGTAGAAGAAACAAAAATTATGAGGTTTGCCGATGACATTGTAATTCTGTCAGAGACAGCAAAGGACCTAGAAGAGCAGCTGAATGGAATGGACAGTGTCTTGCAAGGAGGGTATGAGACGAACATCAACGAAAGCAAAACGAGGATAATGGGATGTAGTCGAACTAAATCGGGTGATGCTGAGGGTATTAGATCAGGAAATGACACGCTTAAAGTAGTAAATGAGTTTTGCTATTTTGGGAGCAAAATAACTGATAATGGTCGAAGTAGAGAGGATATAAAATGTAGAATGGCAATGGTAAGGAAAGCGTTTCTGAAAAAGAGAAATTTGTTAACATCGAGTATAGATTTAAGTGTCAGGAATTCGTTTCTGAAAGTATTTGTATGGAGTGTGGCCATGTATGGGAGTGAAACGTGGTTGATAAATAGTTTGGACAAGAACAGAATAGAAGCTTTCGAAATGTGGTGCTGCAGAACAATGCTGAAAATTAAATGGGTAGATCACATAACTAATGAGGAGGTATTGAATAGAATTAGGGACAAGAGAAATTTGTGGCACACCTTGATTAGAAGAACGTGTCGGTTGGTAGGACATGTTCTGAGGCATCAAGGTATCTCCAATTTAGTATTGGAGGGCAGCGTGATGGGTAAAAATCGTAGAGGGAGACCAAGAGATGAATACACTAAGCAGATTCAGAAGGATGTAGGTTGCAATAGGTACTGGGGGATGAAGAAGCTTGCACAGGGTAGTGTAGCATGGAAAGCTGCATCAAACCAGTCTCTGGACTGAAGACCGCAACAACAACAACAACAAAGTAATGTCCGCGGAAGTTATCTAGTTACCTCGTTCTTGTTAATAGCAGCATATTCGGAATTTTCTTCTGCGGCCTTCCTCTTCTTAGATAAATAACATTCTTCTGACCTTGTCGCGTCGTTAAGACACCGTTTTCGTGATATAAAACTGTTGTGGAAGGACTCTTAATGGACGTAGGTTTTTCCCTCCTAATAAATAAAACTCCACTCCAAAATTGTAATGAACACTGTGTTGAACACTTTTTACACAAGTTTACCCTCTTTTCCTTCCACAAAGACGGAGCGTCTCCATAAAACATCATACCATGCAGTCACCCGAAACAAGAGATATGTTTAATAAAAGAAAACTGTTAACAAATGAATATTTAAAAAATTCAATTACTGAGATAAAATTGATTCTATACTACGCGCTGTACAGTGTTGTAAGGCTTACTTTCCTATAAATCGTGAGAAAGAGAGATATAAACAATTAAAAGAATTGTGGCTCTGTATACTTTCCTGGCGTAATAATTGGCTGTATTCATGTCGGGTCTGCAGCCGGAACATCTCGTCATCTGGACACAATATTTCTGCGGTCCACCTGGCCGCCATCTTCAGGTGAGTAAGCCGTCGCACTATCGCGCTGGAACTGAAATGAAACACGATGCGTCGGCTCCTTTATACGCCAACCATGGGTCCGACCCGCACGTGTGCGAACATAACTGCCCTTTAGCGACAGGCTCAAAAGTGCACCGGTGGTAAAAGCTCGCGGAGAACATAGGTCGAATTTTAAAGTAATTTTATATTAAAAGTGTATTCCGTCCGCCAACTAAGACCAGAGCCCTGCCGGACTCAGTGAAGGATGATTTGTGTTTGAGAAATCCAGGACACAAAATGTTTTACGATGAGACACAAGTGGTTGCTCCTGCGCCACGGTATTGGGACTGTGTAGTGAAAGAAGGCATTGAAATCCCTCCCTCTGACAATATTATAAACAAAGAAAGAGGTTTCCTTTAAGTAAGAGTTGGAACCATGTTCTGTTTGACATTAAGAAACAACGGTCCTTGTCTCGGCCTTCAAAACTTGTCAGTAGTGTTTAATATCGATTTATCATTTCCGCGAGCTTTCACCACCAGTGTGCTGTTGGGCCTGTCGCTAGAGGGCATTTATGGTCCCTCACGCGCGGTGGACCCACGGTTGGTGTATAAAGCAGCCGCCACGGAGTGTTTGATTTCGGTTCCAGCGAAATAGTGCGACGACCTACTCACCTGACGAAGGTGGCCCGGTGGACCGCGAAATATTGTGTCCAGATGACAACAGCAGCAGAAAATGGTATAACAGGTGTAGGATTCGTTATGAATAGGAAGGTAGGGCAGAGGGTGTGTTACTGTAAACAGTTCAGTGACCGGGTTGTTCTAATCAGAATCGACAGCAGACCAACACCGACAACGATAGTTCAGGTATACATGCCGACGTCGCAAGCTGATGATGAACAGATAGAGAAAGTGTATGAGGATATTGAAAGGGTAATGCAGTATGTAAAGGGGGACGAAAATCTAATTGTCATGGGCGACTGGAATGCAGTTGTAGGGGAAGGAGTAGAAGAAAAGGTTACAGGAGAATATGGGCTTGGGACAAGGAATGAAAGAGGAGAAAGACTAATTGAGTTCTGTAACAAGTTTCAGCTAGTAATAGCGAATACCCTGTTCAAGAATCACAAGAGGAGGAGGTATACTTGGAAAAGGCCGGGAGATACGGGAAGATTTCAATTAGATTACATCATGGTCAGACAGAGATTCCGAAATCAGATACTGGATTTTAAGGCGTACCCAGGAGCAGATATAGACTCAGATCACAATATAGTAGCGATGAAGAGTAGGCTGAAGTTCAAGATATTAGTCAGGAAGAATCAATACGCAAAGAAGTGGGATACGGAAGTACTAAGAAATGACGACATACGTTTGGAGTTCTCTAACGCTATAGATACAGCAATAAGTAATACCGCAGTAGGCAGTACAGTTGGAGAGGAATGGACATCTCTAAAATGGGCCATCACAGAAGTTGCGAAGGAAAGCATAGGTACAAAGAAGGTAGCTGCGAAGAAACCATGGGTAACAGAAGAAATACTTCAGTTGATTGTTGAAAGGAGGAAGTACAAAAATGTTCCGGGAAAATCAGGAATACAGAAATACAAGCCGCTGAGGAATGAAATAAATAGGAAGTTCAGGGAAGACAAGACGAAATGGCTGCAGGAAAAATGTGAAGACATCGAAAAAGATATGATTGTCGGAAGGTCAGACTCGGCATTCAGGAAAGACAAAACAACCTTTGGTGACATTAAAAGCAACGGTGGTAACATTAAGAGTGCAACGGGAATTCCACTGTTAAATGCAGAGGGGAGAGCAGATAGGTGGAAAGAATACATTGAAAGCCTCTATGAGGGTGAAGATTTGTCTGATATGATAGAAGAAAAAACAGGAGTCGATTGAGAAGAGATAGGGGCTTCAGTATTAGAATCGGAATTTAAAAGAGCTTTGGAGGACTTACGGTCAAATAAGGCAGAAGGGATAGATAACATTCCATCAGAATTTCTAAAATCATTGTGGGAAGTGGCAACAAAACAACTATTCATATTGGTGTGTAGAATATATGAGTCTGGCGATATACCATCTGACTTTCGGAAAAGCATCATCCACACAATTCCGAATACGGGAAGAGCTGGCAAGTGCGAGAATTATCGCACAATGAGCTTAACAGCTCATGCATCGAAGCTGCTTACAAGAATAATATACAGAAGAATGGAAAAGAAAATTGAGAATGCGCTAGGTGACGATCAGTTTGGCTTTAGGAAAAGTAAAGGGACGAGAGAGGCAATTCTGACGTTACGGCTAATAATGGAAGCAAGGCTAAAGAAAAATCAAGACACTTTCATAGGTTTTGTCGACCTGGAAAAAGCGTTCGACAATATAAAATGGTGCAAGCTGTTCGAGATTCTGAAAAAAGTAGGGGTAAGCTATAGGGAGAGACGGGTCATATACAATATGTACAACAACCAAGAGGGAATCATAAGAGTGGACCATCAAGAAGGAAGTGCTCGTATTAAGAAAGGTGTAAGACAAGACTGTAACCTTTCGTCCCTACTCTTCAATCTGTACATCGAGGAAGCAATGATGGAAATAAAAGAAAGGTTCAGGAGTGGAATTAAAATACAAGGTGAAAGGATATCAATGATACGATTCGCTGATGACATTGCTATCCTGAGTGACAGTGAAGAAGAATTAAATGATCTGCTGAACGGAATGAACAGTCTAATGAGTGTACAGTATGGTTTGAGAGTAAATCGGAGAAAGACGAAGGTAATGAGAAGTAGTAGAAATGAGAACAGCGAGAAACTTAACATCAGGATTGATGGTCACGAAGTCAATGAAGTTAAGGAATTCTGCTACCTAGGCAGTAAAATAACCAATGACGGACGGAGCAAAGAGGACATCAAAAGCAGACTCGCTATGGCAAAAAAGGCATTTCTGGCCAAGAGAAGTGTACTAATATCAAATACCGGCCTTAATTTGAGGAAGAAATTTCTGAGGATGTACGTCTGGAGTACAGCATTGTATGGTAGTGAAACATGGACTGTGGGAAAACCGGAACAGAAGAAAATCGAAGCATTTGAGATGTGGTGCTATAGACGAATGTTGAAAATTAGGTGGACTGATAAGGTAAGGAATGAGGAGGTTCTACGCAGAATCGGAGAGGAAAGAAATATGTGGAAAACACTGATAAGGAGAACGGACAGTATGATAGGACATCTGCTAAGACATGAGGGAATGACTTCTATGGTACTAGAGGGAGCTGTAGAGGGCAAAAACTGTAGAGGAAGACAGAGATTGGAATCCGTCAAGCAAATAATTGAGGACGTAGGTTGCAAGTGCTACTCTGAGATGAAGAGGTTAGCACAGGAAAGGAATTCGTGGCGGGCCGCATCAAACCAGGCAGTAGACTGATGACATAAAAAAAAATGACAAGATGTTCCGGCAGGAGACCCGATATGAATACAAATATTTCAGTAATAAGAAGAGTGTTCTAAATGTATACGTATGAAGTGTAGCCATGCATGGAAGTGGAAATGAACGGTAAAGAGTTCAGACAAAAGGACGATAGAAGCTACTGAAATGTCGTGCTCCAGAAGAATGCTGGAGATAAAATGGGTAGATCAAGTAAATAATGGGGGGATACTGAACAGAACTGAAAAGAAGAGAAATTTGTGGTATAACAAATAGGGCACACTCTGAGGCGTCAAGGGGTCATCAATTTAGTATAGGATACAAGTGCAGAGGGTAAACATTGTATAGAGAGACCAAGAGATGAACACAGTTCGTAGATTCAGAAGCGCGTAGGGTGCGGTAGCTTTACGGAGATGAAGACGCTTGCGCAGGACAGAGTAGCGAGTGCAGTTGCATAAAACAAGTCTTTATATTGAAGACCACAGCCACCACAACAATAAACTGTACACGCGCTGTTACTGAGATGTCGTCGTCTGCAGCCCTGCCGCACAGTAGCGGCCGGCCTCCGGCAGCGGGGGATCCCCGCCGGCCACCTGCGGCTGGAGACGCGCCCCGCCCTGGCAACTCATTGCCGCTCTGCCAGACGGAAGCTGTGTGGAGCGATCCCAGTAGCGGCCCGGGCCGAGAGGGCGCTGCGTAAACAGGCGAGTAATCTAACTTGCAGATTAAGCCGGCCGTTGTATCGCCAGAATGGGGACCGTGCTGGAGGAGGCAGCAGGCAATACTGGACCGAGCCGCCGCGCGGCGACGTTCCTCGCCCCTCATCCAGGGACCACTGGCGTGCAACTTGCCAAATAGGCGCAGCCGCTTAAACTCCATCCGTTCATGAATAAGTACTCTGGCGTGAAACACGGACGCGAACCGCAACAAATTCATTCATGAACGCCATTCCTTTGTCCTCAGCAATAATTCGACTTGTTTGATGCCTACTCTCATCTTTCCCCATCTTCCTCTAATCCTCTAGTACATGTATGTATACAGGGTGGTCCACTGATCGTGACGGGACAAATACCTCACGAAATAAGCGTCAAATGGAAATACTACAAAGAACGAAACTTGTCTAGCTTGAAGGGGGAAACCAGATTGCGTTATGGTTGGCCCGCTACATGGCGCTGCCATAGGTCAAACGGATATCAACTGCGTTTTTTTTTTTAAATAGGAACCTTCATTTATTATTACATATTCGTGTAGTAGGCAAAAAAATATGAATGTTTTACTTGGACCACTTTTTTCGCTTTGTGATAGATGGCGCTGTAATAGTCACAATCTCATAAGTACGTGGTATCACGTAACGTTGCTACAGAAGAATGCTGAAGATTAGATGGGTAGATCACATAACTAATGAGGAGGTACAGAATAGGATTAGGAAGAAGAGGAGTTTGTGGCACAACTTGACCAGAAGAAGGGATCGGTTGGTAGCACATGTTCTGAGGCATCAAGGGTTCACAAATTTAGTATTGGAGGGCAGCGTGGAGGGTAAAAATTGTAGAGGGAGACCAAGAGATGAATACACTAAGCAGATTCTGAGGGATGTAGGCTGCAGTACGTCCTGGGAGATGAAGAAGCTTGCACAGGATAGAGTAGCGTGGAGAGCTGCATCAAACCAGTCTCAGGGCTGAAGACCACAACAACACAACAATCACGTAACATCCCGTCAGTGCGGACGGTATTTGCTTCGTGATACGTTGCCCGTGTTAAAATGGACCGTTTACCAATTGCGGAAAAGATCTATATCGTGTTGATCTATGGCTATTGTGATCAAAATGCCCAACGGGAGTGTGCTATGTATGCTGCTAGGTATGCTGGACGACATCATCCAAGTGTCCGGACCGTTCGCCGGATAGTTACGGTATTTAAGGAAACAGGAAGTGTTCAGACACATGTGAAACGTCAACCGCCAGCTGCAACAAATGATGATGTCCAAGTAGGTATTTTAGATGCTGGCGCGGCTAATCCGCACATCATTAGCAGACAAACGGCTCGAGAATCGGGAATCTCAAAACATCAGTGTCGAGAATACTACATCAACATCGATTACCCCATACCATATTTCTATGCACCAGGATTGCATGGCGACGACTTTGAACGTCGTCTACAGTTCTACCACTGGGCACAAGAGAAATTACGAAATGATGACAGATTTTTTGCACGCGTTCTATTTAGCGACGAAGGGTCATTCACCAACAGCGGTAACGTGAACGGACATAATATGCACTATTGGGCAACGGAAAATCCACGATGGCTGCGACAAGTGGAACATCAGCGACCTTGGCGAGTTAGTATATTATGGGAGGAAGGATAATTGGCCCCCATTTTATAGATGGCAATCTAAATGGTGCAATGTATGCTGATTTCCTACGTAAAGTTCTACCGATGTTACTACAAGATGTTTCACTGCATGACAGAATGGCGATGTACTTCCAACATTATGGATGTCCGGCACATAGCTCGCGTGCGGTTGAAGCGGTATTGAATAGCATATACCATGACAGGTGGATTGGTCGTCGAAGCACCATACCATGGCCCGCACGTTCACCGGATCTGACGCCCCCGGATTTCTTTCTGTGGGGAAAGTTGAAGGATATTTACTATCGTGATCCACCGACAACGCTTGACAACATGCGTTAGCGTATTGTCAATGCATGTGCGAACATTACGGAAGGCGAACTATTCGCTGTTGAGAGGACTGCCGTTACACGTATTGCCAAATGCATTGAGGTTGACGGACATCATTTTGAGCAATTATTGCATTAATGTGGTATTTTCAGGTAATCACACTGTAACAGCATGCGTTCTCAGAAATGATGAGTTCACAAAGGTACATGTTTCACATTGGAACAAGCGAAATAAATGTTCAAACATACCTACGTTCTGTATTTTAGTTTAAAAAACCTACCTGTCACCAATTGTTCGTCTAAAATTGTGAGCCATATGTTTGTGACTATTAAGCGCCATCTATCACAAAGCGAAAAAATTGGTCCAACTAAAAAATTCATATTTCTTTACGTACTACACGAATATGTAATAAAAAAATGGAGGTTCCCATTTAAAAAAACGCAGTTGGTATCCGTTTGACCTATGGCAGCGCCATCTAGCGGGCCAACCATAGCGCCGTCTGGTTTGCCCCTTCAAGCTAGACTAGTTTCATTCTTTGAAGTTTCTTCGTTTCACGCTTATTTCGTGAGATATTTGGTCCGGTCACGATCAATGGACCACGCTGTATAACTGGTAAAACCATTCTTCTCTATAGTCAGGTTTATGTATTCTAATATTTGTGTGGTTCTACCCTTTTTCTCCTGTACTGCATCTTCCAGGGGCCAACTACTGCCGTGGTAGTGCAGTGGTGGGGCACTGGACTCACATTTGGGAGGACTATAGTTCCAATCCCTATCCAGCGATGATCGTATAGGTTTTACGTGATTTCCCTAGCAAGAAAGCAACTTGACCTCATATTTTAAGGAGAAACGAGCACACCAGCAACAGGTCAGCCCCGGAAATCGATTCCGCGCGAAACATTGGGGCATAATTCCGACAGTACGTGATTATGACGTTCTGAAACTACAGGTTTTTAAGTGTCGTTGCATACTTTATTTGTCACTCTCTCCACCCCACTGCAGCCGCTTAATGCCGGAGCGTGACGCAATGTACGGCTCAATTAGCATGAGGTTTGTAAAACACAATTCTCACGTGAGTAACATGCTTTGTTCGTAGCGTGAAAGTTCGTGGTTTCGAAGCTGTAGGTGGTGCCAGAGATTTCTTTGCTCTGTATTTTTTTATGTTGAGATTCACAGATGCAGTGTAAGTGAACAAAAACGAAAGAATATTCAGTGTAGTGCTAGTTATTTATTAACATCACTGTTGTGCGTTATCTTCTTTGGATTTCAAACTTGGCACCGTTCAAGTGCGCTGTGTTTGAAGGTTATTGGCATCGTTAAATAGTAAATCAGACATCATTAACTTCATTTTATAATAATGAGTCATTTGCTTAGAATTATGAATGGGAATGCCGTGTGGCTAGGGCCTCCCGTCGGGTAGACCGTTCGCCTGGTGCAACTCTTTCGAGTTGGCGCCACTTCGGCGACTTGCATGTCTATGGGGATGAAGGGATGATGATAGGGACAACACACCACCCAGTCCCTGAGTGGAGAAAAACACCGACCCAGCCGGGAACCGAGCCCGGACCGTTAGGTATGACATTCCATTGCGCTGACCACTTAGCTGCCAGGGGCGGACGGAATTACAAATGCGAAAGTAACACTACCTGTTGCGCTTTCAGTACTAAACTGCTGAAGCGATCTCGATAAAATTTGGTATAGAGATAGCTTGATGCCCGATAAAAATTGATAAAAACAGAACTAAGATGACACGGACGTGCGAGTTGGCACTCATGGACAGAAAATGTAAAGATAAATTATCTAGGCGCACCACAAAAATTATAATAGTTTAAAAGTTATTGTTGTCTCAAAAACTGTAAATTTATGAAAGTTCATAAGCTAATATCTCGGCAACGCTTTGGCCTATTAAACTGAACAAAGTGTTTACGGATGCGGCTAGTAGACGAGTTAACAGAATATGTACCGTTTTTGAATGAAGGAAACTGTGTTTTTGGTAACAAATAAATTTAAAGAGACGAAAGACGTAGATGAGTAATTAAGTATGTATCTTTATTTCTTTATTTATGTTTACTATCAAAAATCCTGGAAAAGCAAAATAACGCCACAAGAACATTATTTCTGAAACAACTGTGGCAGATACAAAAAATTGGACTTTAAATTGTTTTTTCCCAGGAAATTTGCATTTTTTTCGATGTATCACATGTGTTTTTGTGTTTAGTTTTAAAATATCCGTAATTCTTTTGTCAAACATTGTTTTGAGTTAGGCAGTCGGTTCGAGGGTGCATAGGGCGGCCATCTCTTAGGATAGTGGATTCGAGTTTGAGCGACGCTAAGAGCCGGACGTCCCGCCCGTCTGGGGGTAGGATTGGGTTGGAGCGACCACCGGGGATAAGTATGTATGTAGCGACGTTCCAAAGCGATCAAACTGAGCGTAATATAGTGGTTTAGGACAGCAGATAACAGACAAAACTGTAGTTTTGAACTGTGAACAGACTGTCAAGTGTCGTTATCACGACATATGAATTTTATAGTGAAGTGTTGTAGCATCAGTCATTAGCTGCCGCCCTTACGCAAAAGCCTCTCGGATTGCATTTTATGTGTTTAGTGAATATATTGAAGTCTATTCGTGGAAAAATAGAAATAAACTACCTGTTCAAATCATAAATCAACGTGAGTGACTCAATATTTTAAATTTCACAGCAATACCTGCCTACCATTTTTTTAAATATTTTATTTCAGCTTGAAAACTAAGTTTACGACAGGTGTGATCTGGCACCCTATGATGACAAACGTAGCCAAACATTGAGACCAGCCACATCTCTGGGCCGCTCAATTAAGCTGAGTGTTGAATATAACAAACATATATTTTTTTGTGCCACAGCACGTAGGAGCTCGAGCTAACCATTCAATCTACAGTGAGTAGTGCCCAGTACCGTCGAAGTAGTACAAAATATATAGGGTGTTACGAAAAGGTACGGCTAAACATTCAGGAAACATTCCTCACACACAAAGAAAGAAAATATGTTATGTGGACACGTGTCCGGAAACGCTTACTTTCCATGTTAGAGCTCATTTTATTACTTCTCTTCAAATCACATTAATCATGGAATGGAGACACACAGCAACAGAACGTACCAGCGTGACTTCAAACACTTTGTTACAGGAAATGTTCAAAATGTCCTACGTTAGCGAGGATACATGCATCCACCCTCCGTCGCATGGAATCCCTGACGCGCTGATGCAGCCCTGGAGAATGGCGTATTGTATCACAGCCGTCCACAATACGAGCGCGAAGAGTCTGTACTACATGTGGTACCCGGGTTGCGTAGACAAGAGCTTTCAAATGCCCCCATAAATGAAAGTCAAGAGGGTTGAGGTCAGGAGACCGTGGAGGCAATGGAATTGGTCCGCCTCTACCAATCCAACGGTCACCGAATCTGTTGTTGAGAAGCGTACGAACACTTCGACTGAAATGTGCAGGAGCTCCATCGTGCATGAACCACATGTCGTGTCGTACTTGTAAAGGCACATGTTCTAGCAGCACAGGTGGAGTATCCCGTATGAAACCATGATAACTTCATTGGGCGTAGGTGGAAGAACATGGGGCCCAATCAAGATATCACCAACAATGCCTGCCCAAACGTTCACAGAAAATCTGTGTTGATGACGTGATTGCACAATTGCGTGCGGATTCTCGTCAGCCCACACATGTTGCTTGTGAAAATTTACAATTTGATCACGTTGGAATGAAGCCTCATCCGTAAAGAGAGAATTTGCACTGAAATGAGGATTGACACATTGTTGGATGAACCATTCGCAGAAGTGTACCCGTGGAGGCCAATCAGCTGCTGATAGTGCCTGCACACGCTGTACATGGTACGGAAACAACTGGTTCTCCCGTAGCACTCTCCATACAGTGACGTGGACAACGTTACCTTGTACAGCAGCAACTTCTCTGACGCTGACATTAGGGTTATCGTCATCCGCACGAAGAATTGCCTCGTCCATTGCAGGTGTCCTCCCGATCAATTACTTCGAACGTCTTCCTGTCGGGACACCTTCGTTCTGGAATTCTGTCTCGATACAAACGTACCGCGCCACGGTTATTGCCCCGTGCTAATCCATACATCAAATGGGTATCTGCCAGCTCCGCATTTCTAAACATTGCACTGATTGCAAAACCACGTTCGTGATGAACACTAACCTGTTGATACGACGTACCGATGTGCTTGATGCTAGTACTGTAGAGAAATGAGTCGCATGTCAACACAAGCACCGAAGTCAACATTACCTTCCTTCAATTGGGCCAACTGGCGGTGAATCGAGGAAGTACTGTACATACTGACGAAACTAAAATGAGCTTTAACGTGGAAATTAAGCGTTTCCGGACACATGTCGACATAACATCTTTTCTTTATTTGTGTGTGAGGAATGTTTCCTGAAAGTTTGGCCGTACCTTTTTGTAACACCCTGTATATTGGTTTGAGAAACGTAATTCGAAATATGGATTGATAGTTACTCTTTGAAAAAGCTATTTGCTCTTTGACTTTTGAACTTTATCATATCTGTGAAAACGCTTTTATTTCTTTATATGTTCTACATAATACAATTCAACGTAATGGATGCAATGTTTATACAATTACCTGTGTGTTCTACCATACTTCCATATTAATATCAACCACGAACCCCGTCGTATTTCAGCAGCTAAGCGTCAAGCGTCCCTTATGAATTCTTTATTACACTTAAATTTGCATGCTTAACTCGTGGTGATGTGATTCGCGTCGATGTTTCACGACTGTGAGGTCCTAGGTTCAGTTTCCACTCAGTTCAGCTCTCCTTCCACCCTCCCCTCCTCGCGTCTGGCAGTGCGCATTGTCATCATCATTTTATCATCATCGACGTGCAAGTCACTGACGTGGGTCAAATAAAAAGACTTGTACCGAGCTGCCGAACATCCCAACCGGGCTCACCCTGCTAATAAAACCGTTCGCACATGTCATTTAATGTTAACGATACGCGAATGCAGCCGAGGGTACCAGCTAGAATACAAAGCTCGTACAATCCTCAACGTGTTTAATCCATGCCAATCCATACTTCCTCGCTAATATCATATATGGGAAAGTAAATCTGTTACGTTTTATCTACTAAACCGCTGAACCGATATTCATGAAATAGCTTGAACCGTGATGAAGAAAATAGGCGACTTTACAATGTGTATAGTACAAAATAGTTATTGATTTGAAGGATCGAATTTTGGAAAAGCATTTACTCTTTGAGATACCTGTTTAGCCCTTCCATTTTGAAGTTTATCACTTTTGTGAAAAGGCTTTCATTTGTTGACACGTTCTACGTAATATGATTAAACGTGTGACACGACAGTCGTTTGGTGCCATTTCGAGAGAGAAGTCAGTGCGCGCGCGCGACGGCGAGCGAGTGGTCAGCGGCAGGTCGCTCCACGTGGACCTGTGAGTTTCAAGCGGCTGGTGGTTAAGCGACGTAACGAGGATTTACATCGTTCAAGCGCACGGCTTCAAGACAATGCTTTATCCACTTTTGCGTTGATTACACACTATCGTAAATTAGCACAACAAAGCAGGATGCGGTAAATGAAAGCGGAGTTTGAGGGTAATCAGCCAAGACGCTGATACGGTGTATACGAATGTTACATCAAAAGATATCAAATAAACGTCTGCAAGATATACATTTTACTGAATAATTTATAACTGTTGAACCATTGCAGGTACAGAATAGAGCGAGTGCACATTTTAAAGGCCTCGTCGAGACGCAGCAATTAACATACTTGATTAATTTGCAACATTAATATTTCACTGGTGAAACAACCAATTTTATTAATTTGTTGCTAATAATTAATTAAAACGAATAATGCAAAACAGATACACGAACAGCAAAACAGTGTATGATAGCAGTTGTCGCTATACATACACTCCTGGAAATTGAAATAAGAACACCGTGAATTCATTGTCCCAGGAAGGGGAAACTTTATTGACACATTCCTGGGGTCAGATACATCACATGATCACACTGACAGAACCACAGGCACATAGACACAGGCAACAGAGCATGCACAATGTCGGCACTAGTACAGTGTATATCCACCTTTCGCAGCAATGCAGGCTGCTATTCTCCCATGGAGACGATCGTAGAGATGCTGGATGTAGTCCTGTGGAACGGCTTGCCATGCCATTTCCACCTGGCGCCTCAGTTGGACCAGCGTTCGTGCTGGACGTGCAGACCGCGTGAGACGACGCTTCATCCAGTCCCAAACATGCTCAATGGGGGACAGATCCGGAGATCTTGCTGGCCAGAGTAGTTGACTTACACCTTCTAGAGCACGTTGGGTGGCACGGGATACATGCGGACGTGCATTGTCCTGTTGGAACAGCAAGTTCCCTTGCCGGTCTAGGAATGGTAGAACGATGGGTTCGATGACGGTTTGGATGTACCGTGCACTATTCAGTGTCCCCTCGACGATCACCAGTGGTGTACGGCCAGTGTAGGAGATCGCTCCCCACACCATGATGCCGGGTGTTGGCCCTGTGTGCCTCGGTCGTATGCAGTCCTGATTGTGGCGCTCACCTGCACGGCGCCAAACACGCATACGACCATCATTGGCACCAAGGCAGAAGCGACTCTCATCGCTGAAGACGACACGTCTCCATTCGTCCCTCCATTCACGCCTGTCGCGACACCACTGGAGGCGGGCTGTACGATGTTGGGGCGTGAGCGGAAGACGGCCTAACGGTGTGCGGGACCGTAGCCCAGCTTCATGGAGACGGTTGCGAATGGTCCTCGCCGATACCCCAGGAGCCACAGTGTCCCTAATTTGCTGGGAAGTGGCGGTGCGGTCCCCTACGGCACTGCGTAGGATCCTACAGTCTTGGCGTGCATCCGTGCGTCGCTGCGGTCCGGTCCCAGGTCGACGGGCACGTGCACCTTCCGCCGACCACTGGCGACAACATCGATGTACTGTGGAGACCTCACGCCCCACGTGTTGAGCAATTCGGCGGTACGCCCACCCGGCCTCCCGCATGCCCACTATACGCCCTCGCTCAAAGTCCGTCAACTGCACATACGGTTGACGTCCACGCTGTCGCGGCATGCTACCAGTGTTAAAGACTGCGATGGAGCTCCGTATGCCACGGCAAACTGGCTGAAACTGGCGGCGGCGGTGCACAAATGCTGCGCAGCTAGCGCCATTCGACGGCCAACACCGCGGTTCCTGGTGTGTCCGCTGTGCCGTGCGTGTGATCATTGCTTGTACAGCCCTCTCGCAGTGTCCGGAGCAAGTATGGTGGGTCTGACACACCGGTGTCAATGTGTTCCTTTTTCCATTTCCAGGAGTGTATTTCAACTTGATTAGTTTGTGATATTGTAATTATTATGATATGTTGTCTTTGTTTATTAATAATTTTTGGGTAGTTTTGCCCATATTTATTTAACCTTATTTAACACACACAAATTCTGATCAGAGCATCAGAAAGAGCGCTTCAAATCCGAATGGAAAGTGGTGCCTTATAAAGTACTGTAACATTATTTTGTGGCACAAATAGACAAAAACTATTTTCGCACTGAGCAAAGAGTATTGCAAAACATTAATTCTGGGAAAACTATTGCAGCGACAAATTTGTGTAATGTATGTTTTTTGACGAGAATTTGAGCGTGCATGTAATGGTGAAAACAGAATTAGGATGTAAAAAGTTATGCCAAAAAGCAGTGACCAATGGAAAGCAGTTGCGTGGCTTAGCTTGGGGAATTTCTGATGGAGGGTATTTAAGCGGAGCTGACACAAAGCTCCAGTACAGACATCTGCGCGCCTTTTGCCAACGCTGGACCCGTGAAGCTCGACGCGAAACTTTGATTATAGTTTTCCCGTTCCAAAGGTGTTGAACTTAGCCGAATTTCGTGTGTGCGCGCAAACGGATTCGCGAAGTATCCGAACTTAGGTTAATTTCGGTGTGGAACACAGCAGGGAAATGTGTTTTTCACATTTTGTGTCTTTTGGTGATTGTTTTTCTAAACAACGGAACTTTGCTGCGAAGTCGCAGCGTTACACTGTTTCCGTTCGACTGTCGCCTAATTAAACCGCTGAAGCGCTGCTGTAGGACTCTGTTAATTTTTGAGCATTCAGAATTGTGTTTCGGGATACCAACGGGACTTAGTTTCCGATACGGTCAAGCTGGACTCCAATTATTTTCTCCACATTTAGGTGATTCATTCTGGAACAATACCACGACTTTCACTATGTTTAGTCCAGTCGGGACTTATTATGTGGTATCCGAGACTCAGGAATTCGCGCTTGTGCTGAGTGAACTCTAAAAGGCCGTGTTTTAGCGAACTGGCCGATTCTCTAAATATCAATCTACGTTCTTCACCATTCAACAAATTTTATTAAAATTTATAACGTGTTCGATATCGCTACTGGGGACTCGAGAAATAATTAAAACAGCACGTAACTGTTTGGAAGATACTACCGGTGAACTGCTTTTAGTTATGAATAAAAACTTCTGAATTTTAAGGAACTTATCTCATGCATTCGATTCGTCATTTGGGCATTTGACAGCAGCCTAATAGACTGTACCCTGGTTAACATTTGCACTTGTCGGCCAGCAGTATTTCACTTATGCACTTCAACAGTTGTTATACGTAGAAAGGGTAGGAGATCATCCCCGAGTTAGACGAAAAGAGCCAGCGAGCAGGAGCATTTTCAGCCCCATTCCATTCCGCCGACCATCGCAAAAAACAATGATTATTCAATTCTCAACGCGTTTAATCCATTCATCGTATTAATTGGCGAAAGTAAATCACACTGTTACGTTTTAACGAGTCTACCGCTGAACCGATTCCGGTGGTATTTCGTATGGAGATAGCTTGAACCCTGAAGAAGACCAGAGGACACTATAGAAAGTTTTGTATCTTTTTGAGTATGATTACCATTTTCAAATATGGTATACGTGTGTGGTAAGCAGTCGATGCTGGCCCGATGGTCGGCGACTCTTAGTGTCTATAAATTATTCCGTGAGAGCCCAAATCCAATGGTGCGCGTGCATTGAGTTCCTACACCGCATGACGTCCCTGAAGAGTTCTGGTGCAGCTGCAGTAATGAAATCGAGCGGTAAGCCCGAGACCACATTTAAAACAATTACTGTAAGCCTCGAAAACGTAAGTCTGATTTAGCGTATAGTTCTAAAGGAAGTCAAGCTCCAAAAATTAGTGGAATCCTGCAAACCTCAGGGCAATGTCATGTCCACCGGAGCTTGAATGCAGTAAGTTCAAACGGTTCAACTGGCTCTGAGCACAATAGGACTTAACATCTGTGGTCATCAGTCCCCTAGAACTTAGAACTACTTAAATCTAACTAACCTAAGGACATCACACACATCCACGCCCGAGGCAGGATTCGAACCTGCGACCGTAGCGGTCACGCGGTTCCAGACTGAAGCGCCTAGAACAGCTCGGCCACACCGGCTGGCTGCAGTAAGTCAGGCGGTGTTAGGAGCTGCAGAGACACAGAACTGTCACCAGACCTTTGCATTTCAGACGCCGAGCGCAAAGTGTCTCTTACTGATTTTATTTTCAAAACACTTGAAGACTCACAACGACTTTTGAAGGATGTGCGACAAACAGAGTCGTACCTTTAGATGCTTAACATGGGAGGCATTTGGTGAGGCTGCATTTGATTATGATTTAATAACGAGCTATGTTAATGATAAATTAGTCATAATAGGGGGTGGATAAAAATGTAGACAATATAATGCATTAAAATGGAAGGGAGAAATAGTTGTTAGGTGTTGCTCTGGTGGAAAAACATCACATTCGGTACTAGGCGTGCCAGTGAAGCCACTCATGCATGAATGTAATGTATCAAGGCATTTATGAAATATAATGAGAAAATATAATGCATGCGTTCAGATTCGACAAACAGTAAAATATTAGAAATAAATTCATTATGTACCTACATACCGGAACTTCATACGTTTTTATAGCTACGTCTCTAGATCACTATACAGGGTGAGTCACCTAACATTACCGTTGGATATATTTCGTAAACCACATCAAATACTGACGAATCGATTCCACAGACCGAACGTGAGGAGAGGGGCTAGTGTAACTGGTTACTACAAACCATAAAAAAATGCACGGAAGTGTGTTTTTTAACACAAACCTACGTTTTTTTAAATGTAACCACGTTAGTTTTGTTAGCATATCTGAACATATAAACAAATACGTAATCAGTGTCGTTTGTTGCATTGTAAAACGTTAATTACATCCGGAGATATTGTAACCTAAAGTTGACGCTTGAGTACCACTCCTCCGCTGTTCGATCGTGTGTATCGGAGAGCACCGAATTACGTAGGGATCCAGAGAGAACGGTGACGGTCCTTAGGTACAGAAGAGACTGGAACAGCACATTACGTCCACATGCTAACACCTTTTTATTGGTCTTTTTCACTGACGCACATGTACATTACCATGAGGGGTGAGGTACACGTACACACGTGGTTTCAGTTTTCAATTACGGAGTGGAATAGAGTGTGTCCCGACATGTCAGGCCAATAGATGTTTAATGTGGTGGCCATCATTTGCTGCACACAATTGCAATCTCTGGCGTAATGAATATCGTACACGCCGCAGTACATCTGGTGTAATGTCGCCGCAGGCTGCCACAATACGTTGTTTCATATTCTCTGGGGTTGTAGGCACATCACGGTACACATCCTCCTTTAACGTACCCCACAGAAAGAAGTCCAGAGGTGTAAGATCAGGAGAACAGGCTGGCCAATTTATGCGTCCTCCAGGTCCCATGAAACGCCCGTCGAACATACTGTCAAGGGTCAGCCTAGTGTTAATTGCGGAATGTGCAGGTGCACCATCATGTTGATCCCACATACGTCGACGCGTTGCCAGTGGGACATTTTCGAGCAACGTTGGCAGATCATTCTTTAGAAACGCGATGTATGTTGCAGCTGTTTGGGCCCCTGCAATGAAGTGAGGACAATGTTTCAAGCGTCAATTTTAGGTTACAATATCTCCGGATGTAATTAACATTTTACAATGCAACAAACGGCACTGATTACGTATTTGTTTATATGTTCAGATGTGCTAACAAAACTAACGTGGTTCCATTTTAAAAAAACGTAGGTTTGTGTTAGAAAACATACTTCCATGCATTTTTGTATGGTTTGTATTAAACAATTACACTAGCCCCTCTCCTCACGTTCGGTCTGTGGAATTGGTTCATAAGTATTTGATGTGGTTTACGAAATATATCCAGAGGTAACGTTAGGTGACTCACCCTGTATATACGGACATCCCAAAAAATTACTAGCTTACTTATTCAACAGCATTCATCATAATAAACTACTGATATGTGAGCGAAGCAGCGTGTGACAGCTAGTGTATTTACAGCTTCAGAATGTCAAAAAGAGAAGATTTTTAAAATAATATTGAACTGCATGTGCGTCAGATTCACGTATTATGGTAGTCATATTACTTACTACTTTTCTCGTCGAATAACGTGTTCTCGAGTAAGATTTCATAACATGATGGGCAGATGTGTTCACCTGCCGCCTCCTCTTCCATCGCCTTCGACATCCCATTAACACGAGGGCGCTGGTTGTCACTTGACTGTACAGTACTTCGCTCACAGTCCTTAGGCTGCTGCAGTGGGGCTGACTACATGACAAAAAAACTTAGAGCGCAGAAGTTTAAAAGCTGGGTTCACAAGGTCGTAACTGTGTGGTATCAGAATTACCGCGCGGGATCAATTGCTGAGGCTGACACATACGTGTATACTTCTTTCTCCTTATAGTATGAAGTCAAGTTTGTGATGATTATTTCAAGTCGTTGTAAGTGGATACCGGAATTGTCCCTTTGTAGGGCACGGTATTTTCCTCTGTCAACCTGCGCTTGTGGTCCATCTGTAATGTCCTCATCGCACTGTAGATGGGGCGTCGACCACTAATTTTCCTTTCTTCCATAGCCAACATAACTAATCAATCCTGCACGCCGTAGCAAACGGTTCAGTAACATAATCCTTCTAGTAGAGGTTGTCTACCACAGAATTCACGTTTACTCGTACCAGTACTTCAATCCGTATTTCATCTGTCCACTTAATTGTTATCGTTCTAGCCGTCGCGGCCCGTGGGGCTTGATTGTCACTGGCAGCCATAGCCGGCAGCCCTGGACAGAAGCGACGGGGAGGCAGTCCCGAATACCGGACGCCGTTATGTGAGTGTCGCGCTGACAACGAACGGAGGCTGTCTACAGTATGCTGGAGGATCCGGCCGCGCGGCGACTGTCTGGATTCGGCCGCCAGCTTGAACCTGCCTGGCGGTCGCATGGGATCGTAAGAATGGCGCTGTGATGGTGGTTTTTTTGGCAGCTGCCGAAGGTGGTTAAAAGCTGGCACGGCACCATGCTACAAGGCCTTCTTGTTGTGGACGATCATCTATGGAGTGACACCCTGAATGTGCGAGAGTGTGACGTTTGTACTGAAAACTTATTTCAAATGGTTCTAGCTTCTTCTTCTCAGGAAAACGCATGGTACACATGCAGTGCATTGATTCAGACTTTTTCTTTAAGAATTTAGATACGGAAATTCCTTCACCAATTAGTTTCACAAAACTACAATTCCACTTCACTTACCACTATGTTTTTTATTCCTACTTTATTCGTTTTCCAATATTTTCAATCCACTTCTCAAGTCATCCACTAATCTGCCTCACTAAAAATATCGGAACATCTGTAAGTTGACATCAGTGTGGGATGTGTCAGCCTTCGTCGATACGACGACTTGAAACCTGCTTGAAACATTTCAGTGTCGCATCTGAATCTCTATTGAGGAAGTCTATGCTTCCAGGCAGCCGAAACCGGAGAAGGTAATGATTATGGACAGTGTTCCATCTTATAAATGTTGGGACTCTTGACAGGCCAGTCCATTTCAGAAATGGTCTTGTCCAGAAACCATCATCGCACATTTACTGCTTTACGACAACGTACACTATTAAGCCGATACACTCATCGCCTCGTAAATGTTTCACTACCGCATACGCTACACGATCATGCAAAATGTGTTCATATCCCTCCGCATTTAGTAGTTTCTCAACTGCAATAAGTGGACCACACCCTAGCCAAGACACCACATTCGCTGCTCTTCACTGTTAACAATACACATAACGTCAGGTAACGTTACCTACACATCTGCCAATCTCAAACCATTCCATCGGATTGTCATAGCGTGCAGCGTGACGCATCATCCTAATTCACTAATTCCCAATCATCCACTGCGTAGTGGGCCCGCTCTTTACGTTATCTGAAACGCTGTTTAGCACTGGCTACAGAAATTTGTGGCTTACAAGCCGCTGCCGGTAACTTTACCCCCTTCTCTTTAACAGCCTACCCACAGTAGCTGCACTAGGTGGACCGCTTTCAGCACTTTGGAACTCACGAGCCGTCCCTTCCGCTGATTTCATGCGATTTTTTACAACCATCCTCCGCAATGCTCGAAGATCCCTATCCATCAGTACATGAGCTCCGCCTGGTCTTGCTTTATTTGTGGTTACCCTTTCACAATCACATCACCAAAAGTCGATGCGGGCCGCTTTATAAGGGCTGAACTGACCCTCAAGGATTTTTTACTCAAGTAACTTCCAATACCTCGTTCACGTTCGAAGTCATTCAGCTCTCCTGACAGATCAGTTCTTCTGTTACTGATTCTCTACTGACAAAACGACGCCACCCGCCTTCTTTTATACTGGCTGGTGGGTTCGCCTCTCTTGACGTCTAGTGGTCAGTTCCGTATTGCGTAGGAAGTGTAAGTCGTCCGCTAGCAGTGTCACATTTATCTGCCATCCATCTACATCCATACTCGGAAAATCTCTGAGAAGCTTTCCTCTTGCAACGTTACTCCCTTAGTTACGATATTTGCATTCTCGAAACTAAAATGATCTTTATGGAATCATTGTTCATCACAGAGATATTTAATGTCAAAATTCTGAGATGAGCTAGGTAACATATTGCTACATACCACATAGGTCTCGCGAGATGACTATGGCAGAAAAATCCGTTACGTTATAGCTAAATTGGGAGTCTACAGACAATCGTTGTTCCAATATGCTATAAGCGAACGGAACAAGGAAAGGGGAAATTATAGTGAGGCCAAGAGAAGCCCCTCCACCTACTGTGAGGCAGCCGGTGCATTATAGATGCACGTGTAGCAGTCATTCGTGGTATAGTTCTATGGAGGCGCGCTGGTATGCTGTCATTTTTTGAAATAGTGCCTTATTGGCTTCATTTTCCCATAAACACATTCCATAAAAGTGGGTTCTATTGTAGCTGGAACTGGGGGACCCAATCTGCTCCAAAGGGTTAATTTAAATTTCATACATAACACACCTGGTTGCATAATTAAAAGAATTAAAGGTTCTGTGGCATTACTGACTGGGAATTCCTATGGGGTGGTTCAGCCGGCTAGTTGAAAGGAGTGTTCTCCCTCCGCTCGCAACCGGCCCGTTCCTTTACGAATATGTGAGAGTTGCGTCGTGTGTGCAACTGTGGAGAGTAAGCGAATGTAATGGATACATGTATAGTGTGGTGTTATGCATGTGTTATAAGATAATGATAAGAGAAGGGAGAGAGTAGAACCCGGTAGAGGTAGAATGCCAACTTCTTTCGGATGGCTCTAAGGGGCCCACCAATAGTACCAAGGGGAGGCCGAGCTTAATGTCCCCATCTGACGGGCAGATCACCATCAACAGTTTCACATGCCCTCACTTCAAGAGACAACGCAGACATATTTGGAATTGATTCCAGAATATTGGCACAAAGGCTGGTGATCAGGTACTTTACGCCACCACTTCTCCTTCCTTGACCGGGAAAACAGTGGCAGTAAAAATTTCATGCTGCTTCCGCTAGGCAACATCTGACCGGTCCGTCCTCACTCCAGAGTGGATGGCAGACAGTGGTGTCACTGGGCAGAAGGCGAAAGAGGGAGCAGGCCATGCCGCTGGCTCCCTACGTCTTAACAACAGGTACGAGGTGCTTCCCAGTGTTGATGATAGCTCTAAGCCAGCACGGGATGTCTCTCCTCTTGGGCCAAAGGTCGATTTTCCCGCCCAGTCCGGACAATTATAGAGGGTGGGTATGCTAGTCATTGGGAGCTCCAATGTTGAGCGGGTGATGGAGCCCCTCAGGGACATCAAGGCGGGAAAGAATTCTCGTGTGCATTCGGCATGTTTACCGGGACGTCTCATCCGTGATGTGTAGGAGTCCCTGCCGGCGGCTATTGAGCGAGCTGGGTACAACCGGCTGCATGTAGTGGCACATGTCGGCACGAATGACGGCGGCCGCCTGGGTTCTGAGGCCATCCTCGGCTCATTTCGGCGGCTAGCTGATTTGGTGAAGGCAACTAGCAACGCACGCGGGTTGCAAGCTAAGCTGGTTATTTGTAGCATCGTACCCAGGGTGGATCGTGGTCCTCTGGTCTGGAGCAGAGTGGAAGGTCTAAACGAGAGGCTCAGACGGGTCTGCTACTGTATGGGATGCGAATTTCTCGACCTCCGCAATCGGGTGCAGAATTGTAGTGTTCCCCTTAGTAGGTCAGGGGTGCACCGCACGCAGGAAGCAGCTACTAGGGTAGCGGAGTACGTGTGGGGTGCACATAGGGCTTTTTTAGGTTAGAAGACCCCTCCCTTGGGAGCAAACACGATAGCTTTAAATCTATTCACAGATGATGTAGTTGTTTATACAAAAGTAGCAACCGCAGAAGAAAGTAAGAATTCCCAGAACGACCTGCAGAGAATTGATGAATGGTACAGACACTGTCAGTTGACCCTGAACGTAAATAAATGTAACATACCGCGAATACATAGGATTAGAAGTCCACTACTGTACAGCTATACTACAGTTGACAAGCAGCTGGAGACAGCGTCTGCCGTAAAATATCTAGTCCTGACTATAAAGAGCGACCTTAAGTGGAATGACCATATAAAACAGGTAGTGGGAAAATCAGTCAAAAGACTCAGATCCATCGGAAGAATCTTAAGGAAATGTAGCTCATTCACGAAAGAAGTGGCTTATAAGGCGCTTGTTCGCCAGCTCCTTGAGTATTGTTCATCTATCTGGGATCCCTATCAGGTAGGACTGATAGAGGAGATAGAGAAGATCCACGTAAGAGCGGTGCGTTTCGTCACAGAATCGGTTAGCTGGCGAGAGAGCGTTACGGAGATACTAACAAGGGAACCTCCCCATCGCACCCCCCTCAGATGTAGTTATAAGTCGGCACAGTGGATAGGCCTTGAAAAACTGAACACAGATCAATCGAGAAAATAGGAAGACGTTGTATAGAACTATGAAAAAAACAGCAAAATATACAAACTGAGTAGTCCATGTGCAAGATAAGCAACATCTAGGACAGCATAAACTAAGGAGCTCCGTGGTCCCGTGGTTGGCGTGAGCAGCTGCGGAACGAGAAGTCCATGGTTCAAGTCATCCCTCGAGTGAAAAAATTTTTATTTTAAGACAGTTATCAAAGTTCAGGCACTCACACATAATCAACTTCGCTCTCCAAAAATTCCAGGACATGTTCAGATTTGCTTGGACATATGCAGGATTTGACGGTCTACACGGAAAAATTTGAAAACTTTAAAAACATATGTTTTGACAGAGCACAGAGCACTGTGAAACTGTTGCATTCATTTGTTGCAGCTTATGTGACAAACTCTTATGTTTTAATCACTTTTTTGGGAGTGATTATCACATCCTCAAGAAAACCTAAGTCGGGCAAGATAGAAGAATTTTTTTACCCATTCGCCAAGTGTACAAGTTAGGTAGTTCGACAACATATTCCAGTCATGTGACGCACATTCCGTCACCAGTGTCGTATAGAATATATCAGACGTGTTTTCCTGTGGAGGAATTGGTTGACCTATGACCTTGCGATCAAATGTTTTCGGTTCCCATTGGAGAGGCACGTCCTTTCGTCTACTAATCACACGGTTTTGCGGTGCGGTCGCAAAACACAGACACTAAACATATTACAATGAACAGAGACGTCAATGAACGGACGGACAGATCATAACTTTGCGAAAATAAATGAAGTATACTTTTCACTCAAAGGAAGGCTTGAACCATGGACCTCTTGCTCCGCAGCTGCTCACGCTAACCACGGGACCACGGAGCTCCTGAGCTCAGAATACCCTTGATGTTGCTTATCTTGCACATGGACTACTCAGCTTGTATATTTTGCTTATTTTTTTCATAGTTCCACACAACTTCTTCCTGTTTTCTCGATTGATCTGTGTTCAGTTTTTCAAGGCCTATCCACTGCGCCAACTTATAACTCAATCTGAGGGGGGTGCGATGGGGAGGTTCCCTTGTAAGCATACCTCACTGACAGACGTACAAGAGAGACGTTGTGCATTACGGAGAGATTTTCTATTGAAATTTAGCCCTTTTCAGGAGGAGTCTGACAACATATTACTTCCACCCACATACATCTCGCGTATTGATCACGAGGAGAAAATTCGAGTAATTAAAGCCAATACAGAGGCTTACCAACAATTATTCTTCCCACGCACCATTCGCGACTGGAACAGGTTTGGAGGCATCAGATAGTTGTATCGAAAGTATCCTACGCCACACACCATTAGGTGGCTTGCGGAGTATGATGTAGACGTAGATGTAGATTAACCACCAAGATACATACTACCCTACCTCTGTGTCGACTGTCACCACAGAAGTGTGCGTTGCCTATTTTATCTACTGGAGGAGGTGGGGCGTTATTATTAACATCTGATTTTTAGTAGATCTATCCTTATTCGATACTTCACGGTGACGTGTGTCAACACCGTTAAGAACATTAACTATAATAAGTGGGAAGTCTTTCTTTCTCTCGCTATAAGGAAACATTAACGACCTGTGGGTGGCACTGCGTAAGACTGACATGCCCAAAACGGTTGTCCGCAGCTCGTGGTCTAGTGGCTAGCATTGCTGCCTCTGGATCACGGGGTTCCGGGTTCAATTCCGGCCGGGTTGGGGATTTTCTCTGCCCGGGGACTGGGTGTTTGTGTTGTCCTCATCATATCATCGTCATTCGTGACAGTGACTCGATTGGATTGTGGAAAATAATTGGACTGTGTAAAAATTGGGACTTTGTACGGGTGCTGATGACCACGCAGTTGGGCGCTCCACAAACCAAATATCATCATCCGCATCGGTTAAGAGTTGTTTCGCTTTGTCATTCACGACCTTTTCGTGCTTCCAATAAAGAAGATTTTTGGGCTTCTTCGTTCAGTTTTCCAAGAAAAACTTATACGATGATTTGTTTGGCGCTGTGACGTAGGTGACGATGCTGCTTCGGGTGGATGGGAAATGGGTACGGCGCACTTAGTTCGCTGAACGAATTCAACCCATAAATGTATAAGTTTTAATTCTTCCTCTTCTGATTTTTAGGCTATCACTGCAATTGTAGTCACTATTGATCCTCATGAACCTAAGCGGAGGGATTCTCTTCGCTGTTCAGTCATTGCCCCTAGTCTTGTCTGCAGTTTTCGCCTTTCAGATAATTTCGCCTTTCAGATAATTACTCTGACCCTGAATAAACTCAGGCATGCACAAGACATCAAACTCTCCATCTACTCCCACATAATGAGTAAAGACAGCAGATAAAATGGTGCGACAGATTACGACTCCATTCTGTCAGAAGAACACGGCAATTGTACAGGACTATTTTAGGTTACCTTATATTAGCCTGGTTAAGTTTACTTTTTTTCCTCAACAAGTTTTCGCCGTTTTACATGCCTGATATACCTTTGACGTACGTACTCTATTCTAGCTTCAGGAGAAGATTGCAACACTGAAAATGCGGATAAAATAACTTCTGCACCATCCAAATTTTCGCCGTTTAATATTCGTTGATAACTGGCACTGTACTTTTGATTCTGAAGCCATCAGCAGCATTACAGAAACTATATTCGTAATCGATGTACCAGGGTATTTAACTTTGACTGTATATAACTGATTGTAACTATAATGAAAATATTCTAAATTGCTGGGTAATAGCCTAGGGAGCTTTATTGAAATGTATCGATAGCAAACGACAAAATGGTAGTAGTAGCTGCATCGTTGTTTATCTTTGCGTATGGAGAGTGTATGTCGCGCTACGAGCAGACAGGAAACAGAGCAGCTTGAGCCATGGAAGAGTCCGGAAGTGTTTGTTGCGAGCTCCCGCCGACGCGGTGTGCAGCTATGCTCGCCCCAGTGTAGACGCGCCTGATTGGTTAAGCGGCGAGTATTGAGAGCGCGGTAGGAGTGGACAGGCGGAGGAAGCTGCAATTCCAACTGTTGCCTGTCCCATAATTAACCGTGGCGACTCGGGGTTCTTCTCATCGAACAGCAGCAGCAGCAACAACGGCAGCTCAGCTTTGTCGTCGGCTACATTCTTCGTCGTTCGCACAGCTACGACATCGTAAGACAGTTGACTGACAAACGTAGTAATGCAGAGGATTTGCCCAGCAACATTTCTTTCAAAAAGTATGAATAACTTGAATAATAACTTGAAATTGTTAAAACTTGTAGGGCACCTGTGTTGTCATTGTCCTCAGACATTATTACCAAGCAGCGTCCCTTTTCCTTTCCATGCAATCACCGAGTGTCGCAAGAATATGAAAATTGATTAAATATTTACTGCCAGTTTGTTCTGTTTGGTACTGACTAGTTTCAGTCCAAATTTTCTGCCTCAGTAACTGTTTATTCTTGTATTGCATAACAGAGGCTACTTAAACTAATGTAGAATTTCACTGGAAAAACTAATAATCGAAGATACAACACAAATTAAGAGCGCGCAATTTCATTTATTTTGTATTTAGCTTAGCGAGTGACTTTCGTCTGGCTTGGCATGTATTTTATTGTTGTTATTTTGAAAGTAAAACCAATTGCTCACTTGCTTAAAGTAAATTGATTTCAATTAAAAGTACATTGCTTGTCTTTTTCTAAATTTTGCTTTACGTTACACTGAGGTTACTGAATGTTATTCTTTTACAGAGCAAGTTAAGCCAGTCATTTATTTAACCAGTAATTTCATTTAACATTACTTTCAAAATTTAGTATTTCAGAATAAGTAACTGCAAGCTCAGTGGTTTCTGATTCATTTATTTTCTCGTGAACAGTTGTGCTGTGGAGAAATGTGACAACCTTCTATTGCCATGTCACTGATTATTTCCTAAATTTCTTTGCCATTACTTTTCTCAAGATTCTGGAGATTCATTTCCCTAGCGGGCTGGCGACTGTTTGATTTTTTTTTTTTTTTGCTTATCAGTGTTTTTTTTTTGCGTTATCAGTGAATTTTGTAGTAATTATTACGTGATACGCTTTTACCCCTGCACGGTTCTTGAGCGATTGCACTATATTCCACCCTCTTGAAAATTATCATCATTATTTAGCTTAAGTTTAGCATAGATTCTTCCCTCAGAAGAGCCTGTTGTACACTTTAATTTTACGAAACGGCGTTATTTTCCTTCGGTAACGATAGCCTTACTAATTGCAGAATCTCATTAGGCACATGCGATCACGGTGAGTTATACCGCAATCCAATAGGGCGATTAGGAAGGGGGAGGTTACAAGATATCTCGTTGCTTGTATTGAAAAGTCGCCATTGCTACAGTAAGATTCTTGAGAAGGGTTGTAGGACTACAGAGAAAAGAGAAAACCCACGACGCCAGTAAGTCAGACTGTCCGAGAAACGTGATAGTTCATTGATCCTGCTAACACTTTCCTCCTTACCGACGGAGAATGTCATCTGTATCTGTGAGACGTAAGTGCTGAAGGTGAGATGAAATCACATAATCTGTAAAAGACAATTTTTAATTCGTTATTTCTGTGTAGGTATTAAGTCACTGAATATGCAAAAAATTGCACTTTAGGAGACAAATTTGAAAGCAGTTCCGTTATTTTGCGGTTAATTAACAGTATATGAGTTGAGCGACCTGTTTCCTAACTCTTCTCGAAATTGTAACTGCAAATGTCTTTGGGATGCTCATCGGCCCAATAACGAACACTTCGTTTACAGATCTCGCGACTTTGTAGATCAACATATGTAAAATATACTGTAAAATAAGGAAGATATAAGACTAGAATTTCAGCAAATGGCTCACGAGAGAGCGAAGTATCGTATTCGAGAACATGTTACATCGAATAAGGAGGTATTAACAACTATCTAAAATCCCTTCAGCTACCCTTAAATCACTGAGTGATCAGCACGTGATATGACATCCTATTTTTTGTATTTATAAAACAATTTCGGAGAGCGTGTTCCGAATGAAAATTGAAAATATTTTATGTTAGAAGATTTGGAAATAAGAAGTAAGAACCTGGAGAACCAACATATCTTTATGAAAGTTAAAATATGTTCAGCAAAACAATAATGATTGAGACACCGACAACGGTCCAGCACGTGAACTTTAGTCTAGATGGACTTTATTAAAACATATTGTCGCAAAACAGTTCTTTTAACGAGAAGAATTAACAGAGTCAGCATAAATACTACAGAAAGAGCTAATATCATTTATTTCGCATAAAATATGAGAAAAGTAGTTTTCATTGCCTGTTCTGAGTTTTATTCAGTTCAGCTTACGCATTGTCTTCGTCTTTGTTACGTTAAGTTACTGAAAGAAGAAGTCTATTTTATGTGATCTGCTTTATCATTTTAGTAAATACACCATAACGTAATCTACACGTGTAGCGTAAATGACCTGCTTAGCAACTGCAAAATATAAAATACATTGTGGTTATGGAGTCAGGACTAATCTTTTACTCACATACTCTCTTATGTTAATACCAGCTCACGCAGGTTCTTTTGTGTTCACACAGCCGCAACAAAACAGGCACAGACATATTACGCCCCATTAAAATGGTATTACATTTCTCACAACTGATGATTTGTGTCACTCGTTGGGACATTTTATACTATAAAAAAAAGGAGACAGAACGACGTCGTTTGTTATAGTAATAAATCCTACAGAGATTACTGCTCAATTTTCATGCACAGTACATAGGTATCGAAGGGAAGCCCTTGCTTCAGCTGACTGCGTAATGGCGCAGATTGATTCCGCTTTTGGTCGATACCTCAGAAAATCGCGTTACTACCGGTACGACTATCGATATCAGTATTTTAAGTTATCTTTGGCTAGAAAATGTCACAGGCTGATCACAGAACAGAGCGAGTGGGCATGTTGTTCCAGGATCGCTCGCTGCAAGGACGCAATGATCCAGTAGCCGATATATCTGTTGTTTGGCTGCATGGCTTCGTACGGCTGTGTCTTAAGCATTCGAGTCTTCCGGAACATTACAGCCTTCCCACGATAGTCACGCCGTTCCGCTAACGACAGCCTCTTGTATTGTCTCAATCGAATACAGCGTTTGTGTCATGCAACTCGAATGGTAACACACCTTGCCGGCTTCATTTATGTGAGGACCACCGCTCTCATGACGCTATATATGTACACGGTTGATATGCTGATAACTTCTATGGCATACTTAGTAGACCATAGCGACTTTATGAAGATAGTAACTGTTCCCGAAAGAACAGATACCATTGATGACCGGGCAGCTTCTCTAGAATAAATGATAATTAGTTGAAACCCTCAGTTGCCAACAGGTGTTGTTGATACACCTCGATGGGGACAGCTGAAAATGTGTGCCCCGACTGGAACTCAAACCTGGGATCTCCTGCTTACATGGCAGACGCTTTATCCATCTGAGCCACATAGGAAACAGATGAATAGCGCGACTGCAGGGACTTATCCCGTGAGACCCACATTCCCAACTGTCCACAATATACATACGTAATATTCCTAATAGATATTTGCCCATCCATTCATTACTCGCACCCACTAAGGTGACGATTCCCGTAATAGTTTGGGCAACCTGCTCACATTCGCACAGACGAAGGTCAGTGGCTGGGTAGCCTTGAGTCTCACGGGAAGCGTGCAAGGGCTAAGTCCCTGCAGTCGCACTATTCATCTGTATCCTCAGTGGCTCTGATGGACAGAGCGCTTGCCTTGTAAGCAGGAGATCCTGGGTTCGAGTCCCGCACGGGGCACACACTTTCAGCTGTCCCCATCGAGGTATATCAACAACACCTGTCGGCAACTGAGGGTTTCAACTAATTATCATTTACTATAGCGACCTTTGGATCCTGCAGTCGCTTCGGAAAGTTGATCTCATGATTCCATGCTGCACTCTTTCAGTCTTCTTATTATTTTGTTGTCGTAGCCGTTATCTCAGAAAGAGTTGTTATTTTCTACTACATTCAGGCAAACAAATCAAAGAGTCATTACATTTAGATTATAAGTCTTTCATACGTCGGTTTTGTCAGCAATAAGTGTAATTGTTTACTTTCCCAACGGCCTGCCACGTTGGAACACTGGTTCCCGCCCGATCGACGAAGTCAAGCAACAGTGGGTTCGGTTTGTACTTGGATGAGAGACCGTCGGGAAGAAATCCGGGTGCCGCTGGCTGATGGACGTGCAAGACGTCGAAATGGCGTCCACTCGAAAAACCTGCATCAAGCTGGTGTTCCACACGACATTATTATTATTATTATTGTTATTATTGTTTACCTTGATGTATGGATAATCTCGAGTTACTGAATAGAGTTGGTGGTTCGGAATATTTTATAATCGATGACGCAGTATAGTCCACTGCACTTTCTTTATTTTAAATAGATTATGATAGGATTTGTTGTGAACCATTATGTATGTAATTTTTGTCTGTACGTGATCTTGCGAATCTTAACTAAACTACCTCACATAATGAGTACGTATTGGTTGTCAATGATTTAATGCCGTATGAGATGGGAGGGGCTTACGGTATACATTCTCGAGTAATGCTGCTTTATTCGTCAGCTGACATCCGCGTTGTTATGGATTTTGTTCCGTGTACCGGAGCAGCCACCAACAGAGGTATAAAGTCTTATTTTTTTATTGCAGATTTATTTTAGACGTTTTTAGCCATGTTACATTCGATTTGTATAGCAATAACTCTGAATATGTAATACTATTGCACTGCAGTTCTTACAGCCTGAAGAGGGTCTAAATTATAGACCTCAACCAGCGGCCAACCAATATAAGAAATGAGACTGTTTTATTGAATTTTAACATTGCAATTTAGGTGTTTCATGACTTCTCTTAATCTCTCCAGGCAAATACCGGGATGGTATTTTCGAAAAGGACCTGGCCGATTTCCTTCCCCGTCCTTTCATAAACCAATCTTTTGCTCCATCATTTATGATAGCATCCTTCCTCCCTTTCTTTCTTTCCTTGAGACATTTCCTATGAGTAGGGAGCCTGGTCGGAGTGGAAGACACCGTGTGGACTGCTGAGTGGTTCCACATACGTGAGCGTAGAGGACGTGTGCAGTGGCCTGCGTTTCTTCGTTCCTCCGGCCCTGAGCTCTCCACGAAGCCGCGAAGCGTGGGCAGACCTGCGGCCGGAGGATTGGCGCTGACCCGCAAAGTCTGGAGGCGTGGGTGGCGAGAACGGTGTGGGTGGTGTGCTGCGGGCAGCCGCACTGGCGCCTAACAGGTGGCGGCAGCCGTCTGGCGGAGAACAAAACTCACACAAACAGAGGTAAGGCTTCGCACTGTAGTTCTCATCACTGAGTCAGATGTTTTCGGACTCTGTATCAAATCATTTTATAAAACCTTACAACAATTTTCACGCTAACCATAGAGATTATCCTTGGGAAAGAATGCAGTGGTCTAAGTGGGAAACTTAATAATGAAATCCGTTTAACGTCTTGATAGCCTTTTTGTTATTCCATATCTTCAATGCCACGGCTCTTAGGTTATTATTAAAACAACATTGACTCAGATTTTAACACGCCAGAGAGGCGTATAGTGGGAGCTACAGTGCATTCTTAATTGCTATTTGCGAAATTGTGGTGCAATATATACAGAACTACCAAATAATTTTTGTAGAGATTCTATGGCTTGCACTCAAATGAAAACGTCACAGGTGGAAAAACTATGGTCTCCATAGCTGTTAGTACATTTATCCAGCTATGTGAGAAGACGGTCAATGCCTTCATGAAAGAACGTCCGCAATTTCATGCGGAACCATGATTGTACACAGACGTGCACCTCTTCATGCGAAGCATATCGATGACCACGAATGGCTTTCTTAAAGGCTCCAAAATAATGGAAATCACTTGTGGAGAGGCCCACACTGTATGGAGGATGTGTACAGGCTTCCCAGCGAAATTTCCGCAGCGTGTGTAGGTTTGAAATACAATCAAACTAAATTTGAGTGCTCAGTGGTTACTATATGTGAGCTTTATCTCCACGCGTTCATACCACATTTCCCATGCACCAAATATGTACTTAGACCGATACGTATTTAGGAAATAGACTGATGACCTAAGACGTTAAGTCCCATAGTGCTCAGAGCCATTTAGGAAATAGCCCAGCTTGTAAAATAGTAAGACTACTGAATCAGATCGTTATAGACATATAGATTTTTCAAAATAACGTAACACTCCATAACAGTGGCGAATTATCAGAAAGTGAGTAGTTGATGGAAACCTCTTTGCCTTACTAGACATCATGCATGTATATTCCAGTATTCCTGTAAATAAAACCATGCCTGTAATCAAAGAACAGTTATGATGTATAATTGCAGGTTATTAAGCGAAACTTTTGTCACTGATGAAAAGTTATTGTTGTTTTAATGGTCACATTTTATTTTGAAAAGAATAGCTCATCCATGCAACCTAGCACCTCAAGTACTACGGGTGACATTTCTTTGAATGAAAGTAAATTCTTTAAATATTGACGAAGCTGTAACCTAAAGAGTCACATATCACAAACTTTACATAGACGATATGCGTTAGATCGTAAATGAAGATGAAGACGACATAGACGAAATAGTGAAGTAGTTGAACGTTTCCTACAATAAAATGGAAGCTACGAAAGAAAACGAATACAATGCCCAGATACGGTTCCTCGGTCTGAACCTTAAAAGGAAAGATATCAGATAAGTATTTAATGTCATAGCAAATTGATAATGCTGCATAAATTTCGATGTACACGCACTTTTGGCAGATAATGTGCCTGTGAACAGTGAAATTAGCCAGAAAAAGCCAAATGTTATTAGAAAAGTAAGTATAAATGACGATTAAAGTAGAAATATTGTCAACCAACAAAACCAAAAATAAAAGGAAAAGGAAAACGGTCAAGGGGCAAGAGGCGGAGTTTATAAAATAAATAAAATAAATAAAAAAAATGTTATTTTAAATATGTTAATTATTCTATCTGTATGATGGTGATTGTGATTGCAATTGTATTTGCTTATCTGGAACGTAGACGTTTAATTATTCGGTATCAGACGCTTGACAATGGCTTTTTCGTAAAGGCAATGTTACTCGTAGTTGACCGTGAAATAAAACTGAATAATCGGACTTCGTAATTAAATCGTTTCCAAAGACTGCTGCGGTAGGTGCGGACTCATAATCTAAATCTCAATATTACAATAATTTGCCAGCCATGCCAATACGTCGTACAGAGGTGATTGTCTACTAAACATAAAAAAGTTACACAGTTAGTTAAATCAGATATATTCAATGAATAAGCCTACAGTTCATAATCCTAATTACTTTCATAAATATAAATTCTTTACAGAATCGAGTGCCTAGTGTGGTTGCAACTCGCAGTATTCTTCTATAACATGAAATATGGCGGTGTGCCAGACAATAAAATAAAATACGTGCTTCTCGCACCACTTCAACCAGAGCTCTCTCTTTCTTAATCAAACATAAGAGTAACGTAATTGTGCTTTTTGTTTTATCAGCGACACAGCGCTGCAGTTCTGTGCCATAGGCTTTATTTATTTGTCACTGATTATTAATTTAATTAATATTTCGCGTTTCCGAGGAAACTCACGCTCGGCATGCAAATGTGCCTTTATAAGTTGATGATAAACACAATGACTTGGATGGAATTGCTACTGAAACTCAGATCATTGACGGTAACTTTATGCAGCTGTCCCGGTGTTGCGATCAACCCCATCTTAATACGGCTGTGAGGCGAGTTAATATGTTACTTGAAAGAGCGCTCATGTTTGCTGGCAGGACCCCCATTCCGATGATGCCACTTGAGAGTATCCATTTGTCGGGTTACGCTGGACACAGCCTACACCTAACTTGTGTTGGGAAACTTATAAGTGACAGAATAGTGGACCTGACTCACTCGGACCAAAATTACGGTGACATCGCGTAGAAGTAGTACACCTTTTGTAGGATGAAGTTGGATAGCATGTGTCTCTGCATGAAGTTGGTTCCTTTCAGGCTCTAATTTAATTTTGTAAATGGGGAATGCAAATCAGAAGGCACAGAAACCTTACTTCTTCAAAATATTAGAGAACTTAAAAATCAGATAGTTTTATTTCCAACAGAGCTTGACATTTACATTATTTGTATTTTAGCGTGTCACTTACATAGTGAAGAAATAGTAAGACTTCCTTTGCAAAGTACCACTCATATACTTTCTGTGTAATGATTTCGTTCCAATATGGAGGAGTGGCTATTTACACCAAATCATTCAAAACAGGTGCCGCATCAAAACGTCATAAAGACAAAAATTTTTGTAGACTGTGTAAGAGTGAGTTTTCGAGGAAAATACTTTTCATTACTTGCCTCTACAGACCCCTCAGTTCAGACTAAGGTGTTTTCTTCGCCAGAACTTACGCCGTATTCGGCTCCGTTCTTAAGAAATATGTGAACTTGATTTTGACAAATGATATCAAAATAATATTTGTGACTGATTCTTCGGTGAAAAGACTATTAAAAGATTTACTTGCTGGTACAGACAGTGTACTTTCCAGCTAGAGTTCAGAGAAATAGTAGCGTTATGATAGATAATGTCTTCATTGATTTTTCTCTAGTTGATGGACACAGTGTAAAAAAGTTAGTAATCTCTAGTCAGATCATGTTGAATTGATAGTAATGTTGAAAGTAGTCAGTGCAGGGTAATATCCAAAATTAGAGGACAAAAAGCTGACAGATATGAATCCTCTTATGATAAAGACATTTAAATCTAATCTCAGGAGGTAAACTTTAGAAATCTATAATATTAACAACTTTAACTATAAACCATATAATATCTTATTCAAATACTGATCCGTTCTTTGATATACCTTATCCTTTAATGAAATTCCTGTAGATTCGTAGTACCGAAAACTAACCGTTTTGAATAACTTATGGCATCAGGATATCATGTGGAGTAAATGGGAACAGACCATAATATGATAGACAATCAGAGGCCAGTAACACAACCCGACTAAAATCAATACATGGAATTGCTCAAGAAGACCACTATACAAGGTAAGACAATGTATAATACCAAAAGAACAGAAATTTCTCAGAACAAAATTAAAACTATAGAGCCAATTGTTGAAAAGGTATGAGGGGAAAGTGTGGCCGCTCTACATATTGTACCTGTATCGTGTGAGAGTGAAACTATTAGTTATCCACCAGAGTTGTGAAAAAATATTTACTAACAACTTGTCAATAGGAAGCAAGTTAAACCAAAATTTTGTTGGTAGAGATAAATATACAGTGATCATGAAACAAGGTTCCGAGACAGCTACACCTCGTAAATCTACAACAGACAAGCAAAGAAGGAATTAAATTAATTATTACATTATTAAAGAGTAAACACTCCCATAAGATGACGAAACTTCAATTAGTGGAGAAAGTCTTTGCTACCAATGTACTGAAAGGTTTTGAGATAGAAATGCATAGGTGAGTAGTAGCACATCTCAGTACACATAATTTGCAGTACCTGCAGTTTGGCTTCAGGGAAAAAAGCATCCACAGTAAACGAAATTTATTGTTTTATGTCTGAGACACCAGCAGGACTAAACTATAGAGACTGAATGCTGCTATCTCCACTATAAAGATAATCATCACTGTTTCTGTCATTTTTAGTAGTCTTCACGCACAACTGAAGATATAAAATTTGTGGTAAGTTCCTACGGGTCCTAACTGTTTAGGTCTTCGGTCCCTAGGCTTACACACTACGTAATCTAACTTAACTAACTTGCGCTAAGGACAACACACACATCCGTGGCCGAGGGAGAACTCAAACCTTCGACTAGGGGGGGAGGAGGGGCGGGGGGCGCCCGAACCACGGCAAGGCGCCCTAGAACACGCGGCTACCCCGAGCGGCGCAGAACTGAAAAAGTCCAGTGATGCGCCCCAAGTGCCCACATCCAAATTGAAAAGTCTCCTTGTGGCACACTCCTTATATTCTGAAAAGGATTTCCTCGCCATAGATGAGAACTTTTCTCCGTATTTTTCTTCTTGTTTAGTAATGACTTAATTCTCTTGTATATATATTTTCTAACCGACCATTTGTAAACGACGTACTGACACGACCCATGAACAAGGAACTTCAGCTCGCATGGCCCCACGGAACCTGAAAAATAAGTAAAAAAAGGGGGAAAGATGAATGAAGCAGTGACTGAAGGGGAGAAAGCGAAATTAGACTATGGGAAATGAGGAATCGCGAAAAGACGATAAAGGAAGAGGGAAGAATGGTCTTCTGAGAAAATAGCTCCATTGGCGAACTATGATAAAATTTCAAGAAACATAGCTAGCATTAACAGACAACACAAAATCAAATAAAGGTTTCACACTAATACTTTTGTTGTTGTCTGAACATGTGCAGGGATAAGTTTGTATACAAAGTAAGGGAAGTAACAGCAACAGGAAGACATTGTAAGCCACAACCACACTGGGCGCCAATCTATTTAAGAGAATTCGTTTTGGAGACCAACTGCGACTTTTAATTATGAAGTACAAGCACCAGCAACAGGATGGTGAGGGATTTGACAACTGCAAGGCGCTAATGTGCATGATGAGTAATTAAGAGTGCGGACGCTATAACAGCATTACTGAAATTGATAAAGTCCTGTGGACTTCAAAATGGTTTCTTTATATTGAACATCTTAAAAAAATCGGCAAATTCTGTTGAATTCTTCTTGCCGTATGTGTGGCAAACACGAAAAGACACCAATATTTTTAAAAAAGTAAGGATCTTTGGCAGTTCTAAAACGGCGGAAATTTAAGTCATAAGTTTGAAAAATCTACCCTGTTCGCAGTATTCAACATCCTCTGACATCGATGTATTTTTAAATTTAAACGAACTACGGGCTGTAAAATGCTTTTATGTCATCGTTGTTTTAACAGGTGTTTTGCAGTTCTTACGTAACCATATTCCCGTGGTCTAATTTACAAAGACGTTGAACATAATGTATTCGCCAATCAAAAACGCAGGCAATCCGACCGTAGAAGGATGTTACACTTTGGCCTTACTGTTACTTGTCATATTTATTTCATCCATGTAGGCACCGTGTAACGTAGCAAGTTATTACGAATTTCCCTTTTTCTTTTTTTTTTTTAGCTTTATTCACAGCGCGGCTGACGCTGTCTGCCGTGAGAACTGCATTGTGTAACTCTCTACGAATCTACATAATTCATATTAGTTATATTATCCGATTTTGTTCAAATGTGGTACACAGCTTTTTGTGATCAATGGAAAGATGCTCTCAAAATTACAGATTTTTATTTGTTATAGTGCCGGAGATAAAGAAAATTATCTAAAAGTCCTAAAATCAATGCTTATTTTTAAAAAAGCAAGTGAGGAATAAATACATATTAACTGTCATTATTATTTGAAGCCACCACAAATTTATGAGTGTATATAATCAATTAATGAGAATTTTCGTTTCAAAAGTGCAGTCACTGTGCATTACGTAATACGAAAATCAGTCAAAATTATTATTTGATTATATTTTGTTGCTTGAGTGAGTGAGAATGATTGAGAGAGTGTATGTGGGACATATGTTAAAATTTAATATGTCAGTTTTCGTAAAATCCTGTACCGATAGACCGTGGTAATTTATGGTGCAACCATGATTCAGATGACGTATGTTGGTGTGAGCTTGCTTTTGTATAAAAGCAGCCAGAATGAAAGTTAGAGACTGAATAAGTTTATTTATCAATTTGGAGTATAATTCGTACTTTGAATATTTTGATTAAACAATATACTAGAAACTTAAGTTTTAATAATGTTAATTACTATCAGATGATTGATTGAATAAGGCAAGTTCTGCTGCGAGAATGATCTGGAAGGGACATCCTGATTGCTCGTTTAGATCAACAACCAGTCAGAATTAAGCTGTTCCCGCGCCAATAGTCGGGTAGGCAATGAGTAGCATAGTTCGAAAGAGTCGCTTGCTAACGGGCCTACGGATTACACCATTTTAGATAGCTCTGTAAAAATACTCTGAAAATGACGAAATAGTGAGGTGATTGTGGTTCAAATACCTTGTGACTGAAGCGACTGGATTTACGAGTATTTTAATGAAAGTTGGGTGTTTCTAAATTAAATAGTTTTAAAGTTATGAGCGTGTGAACGTTCTGGTCGTAGTAACAATCCCGCGTGGCTTGTTTCGTGCTCTGTAGGGAAGACTTTGGCGAGCACTTCCTTCGATAGGACCACTGAAGCGACCGAATGTTTAACTCGCGAATAGTTGTGGGCTGGTACCTGCTACAACATGAAAATTAGTCTAGTCGGACGTGCAAAATTTCTGGCTGCTTTTCGAGTGAAACTGTGTTGTACAGACAGTGAAATTTGAATGATAGAGCATTACCATATAAAATACGGACTTGATAGACATTTCATGTGTTTCCATATGAATAAAAGGTAGATTCAATGATATTTTAAATGCTTTCTGCAAGTAGACTACATCCTCCGAACACCCGATTTTTTAAAAATGAACTTTCAGGAACTGAGTTTCAACTCGAGTTACGTGGCCTCTGTGTGGTAGGTATTAGGTAGTGGTTTCATCAACGCTGCTTTACACTGCCTACCACGTAACTGCTACTACTGATTGAAAGGATGTCGGAAAGAAGTATATCGAGGTAGGTGGACTTTCGATAAGTGAAAGATAGAAAGCAGACGACCGACCCCGCCCCGCCGCAACCGTCAGAATATTACAGGAGAAATATGCTATTTACAACAAACATAGATCACATTCAGTTTAGTTTACAGCGTGAAGCCACAGTAACATTTTGCACCATTAATTAAAAAGTAGTTATATCGTCGACCAATAAATCACAACTATTTATTAGTTCTAAACTACTCTGAATAAAGTACGTACACAGGTTCTTGTATTTTACCATTTTTTACACATTTAAACTTTTGATTTAATTACGTCCGTATGTTACCAGCTTCGAGCTGTGTTAATTCAAAAGAGAAATAAAAAATAAAACAAGACAGGAGGGTAAGAATCAAGTTCTAGCGCTCTGTGTTTCTACCTTGTGTGCGTAATTTTAGCCTGAGTCACTTTGGCCTCAAATTCTAAATTGCCACGTGTACCTTAACGACGACAACACTGAAAATGTGTGACAGGACAGTTGGTTGTATTGGCCACTATTGGAAGACCAACGCAGGACAAGATTCGTTGTGGTGTCTAATGTGTCCGTCTTGCACAAGAGTTATAATGGCCACGAATACCGTACAAATAAGTTGACTCAGACTGAAGTTTGTTATACTGAATAGCCAGAGCGAAAACATACACAAAGTCCGTAAAGAAGGTTAAAAGTTCGTGAAGTCATGCAAAATCGGTCTCCAGGAACGCAGTCAAATCATCTACGTTCAATAAAAAGTTAAATTAGGAACCTGAACTCGCATGAACCATTTCAAATCAAACAAAAAGTAAATTTTTGAAACTAGAGTTCACAACGTAATTCGTAGTCCAACGAAACGTTAAGGTACAGACTTTGCGCTGCTGCTTTGTTACACGGCTCTCTCAGCAGACCAAAGCACAACACTCTGCGACCCTCAAAAGACCAAGCGCGTGCTAATGTCGTCCTTAAATACTTTCTGTGGAGTCGCAAACTACCCAACAACGACGACATTAAGTTGGGGAGCTCGTTTCGTGAAACAAATGAATGCTGGAGTCGTCTATGATTTCGGAGCAAACTCTTAAATTAAAGTTAATACTAACTACGCACAAGGTAAGTAATAAGAGACATAGATAAAGAGTTTTCGGTTTACGTTCCGCCTCAGGTACGTATAACATCTGAACCTTTCGGTGAGTGATAAGGAATCAGGCCAGTCTTCCGGCCACCCAGGAAAATTAAAGAAATATTGTGACCCGTTAATGTCGGCCGACAGCACGAGTGATTTATAGTATTCCTTGCGAGTGTGGCAAAATTTTTTGTTGCCCAGTCTATAAGGACTTTTGCCGATCGCTGTCATGAGCGTCAGCGTCACCTTAAACTCAGGAATTGCGAAGCGTGCTCAGGAAGCCTCTGTGATTAAGGCGACCGCTCGCGATAAGCGAGAAATCGGGATTCGAGTGCCGTTCCGCCAAAAATTTTCAATGTCGTCATTTCATTCTACTGTTGGAAGTTGCTCGTATTCGCGACCGCATCACTACCCGTCATTTCCTTTATGTCATCCTGACATAATACAGTCAGTAGGATGCTGTCCTCTGGGCATTAAAGTGGAAACCACGACAGTTACACGACTTTCCGACTTCGCCCCCGTAAACGATGAAGGAGGTCACCGAAAGCTTGGGATTTATCCGAATGTGAAGCGGCGAGTAAACTGGGAACTTTTTATCCAAAGACGCCGTCGCGAAACACTTCGTAGTCACATTTGGATTCGACTGGATAATAAAACAGAGTCATATCGGTTCTCAGCGACCTTTCTGAAATAAATAAATGTGGAAGATCCGAGAAGTTAATCAAACACTCTGATAATGTCCCCAGAACAGTTCCCCTTACTTGTTAATAGATTTAATGATATGATTTGGTTGAAAGATACTACAAAGAATGAAAAAATGTCGCAAGAACTGAAACGGCAGATGACATTGCGTTTGTTGGCAAGCGGGAATTTGTATTCGTCTCTACAGTAGGTATTGTCATTTCCACAGCCAGAAGTTTAACTTTCTTTTATTTTACATAGTTCGTTTGTGTGTGTATTTCTGACTGCACGAACTTTGCTCTTCATCTCAGGCACACTTGCACCGACTATGCTCAGGTCTCGTAGGATTGCCTAAGTTGCAGGAACACGCCTCTGCTTGTCTGAGTAGTCAATATCTTCGAAATTCTACAAATACTTACGCACAGCTCAGACGCCCAAGAAGTGAACAATTTGCTCCATTCTTCAGGTCACATTTAACTTTGCCAGCCTGCTACCGACACAACACCTAACACCAAACATCACGCACCTACTTGTGTCATATTGCCAAAATTGAAACAAAGAACGGATGAATGCCGCCAGAAACTTATCCAGACGAGCACCGTTGATGTGCAATAGCCGGTAACGCAGATTAGAAACTTAGTTTTGAAACTTAGTGTCGTCATGTAAGATATCCAGTACTTAAATAATGACCACCACACAGAGCCAAAGCTAACTGCACATAAATGTAGGATACTATAGTACTGTCAAAATTATTGCGGTCATTTTACAATATTTCTGTGCACAAAAGAACCACAATATTACAGAAACTGTGAAACCTGGCAGGGTCGCCATATGAAACGTCCCCTTAGAAAAATTAGTGAATTACTGTGCTGGTAAATCCCTTACGTTATTTGATTTTCAAACAGCTGAGCAGAACTGAACGTACTCAGACATTTCGCTCTTTACCTATTCTGATCCACACTAAACTGACTTTAAATAATCCCTACAAGTGAATGGCCCTGACTAACATTAACCTATACGTTTCACAAATCACTTACCTCACAAAAATCTTCGTTACTCGAACTACTGCAATACAGCGAGTGCCACTACTGCTAGCTAAATAAAAGTTTCAAACTACTGAAGGCACTAACTACTGATAGGCACAGTTATCAAATGAAAGATTTTGATAAAGAACAAACAATGTATTTACCTTAATAGTGTTCAATAGTCATAATATATATATCAGTCCATGATATACAATATTACAAATTTACTCTTTCTTATGGACAAACGTCCAGATCGCCTCTCTCAAAATTCCGCCATCTCTCTCCCCACATCCACCACTGCTGGCGGCTCACCTCCAACTGCGCAACGCTACGCGCTGTTAACAGCCAACTGCCCAACACTACAATAGCAAATTCCAACAATGCCACCCAGCCACAGACTGCACACAGCACAGCCAGTGATTTTCATACAGAGTGCTACGTGGCGGTGGCGTTACCAATATAAGAACCTAAACAGCCTACTTACAACTGTCAACATAATTCACAAAGCATGTCCACATCCTATTTTACAGTGTGACTAGAGATTAAGTATGAGGCCGTGCTGAATAGTAGTGCCTCGGAATTGTTTTATTTTGTTCTCAAAATCGGTTGAGGCATTACGTGTCAAACATGTTACTCGGTCGATTTTCCCACTTCGCTGACGCAAACCTCAGCGTTATAGTGCTCCGAGTTGTAGCGTATAACATGGTCGTCTGTAACATAACTATGTCTATGTCTGAGAAACAGTGTGCTGTAGTAGAGTTTCTAACCGTCCACCCATGGAGCACCCTCCCCTTCAGTATGTCAAAACTAAACCACACGGTAATGCTGCGACGTATGTTACAGTGCGACCACTTGGGTTCACTATGATCGATCAGCCTCCATACAGCCCCGAACTTGCCCCATCAAACTTCCATTTATTTCCAGAACTTCAAGAACCACCTTAGATGTCTTCACTTTGACAGTGCCGTAGAAGCAGGACTGTGGGTGTGGCTGCGTCAATAACGTCAAACATTCAACAGTGACCTTATCAACAAATTGATCTGTCGGTGGCGGAAATGTGTTCTTAGCCAGCCTGACTATGTTGAAAAAAAAAAAAAAAGTAGGCATGCAGAATAAAGATGTAGAAACTTAATGAAGTTTATTTTATTTAAAAATCCTTAAGAATTTTCACATAAAAAATTCGGAGGCACTACGTTTCGGCACTCCCTCGTAACAATACAGAAACGTATGAGAATTTTTAGAAACGAATTTTTTTGTGCTCTTCAGTCGGAACGTCTTTTATTTACATGTTTCATTCATTAAAACTCGTGCTTCCAAGGTAGTTGTACACGATTTTATGTGAATACACCCACCTAGATTGCATATTAATATTTCTATATTTATTACTACATTTCGGCTACAGCCAGCATAATGTATCAAAGGGCTTAGAACTTAGAAAGCCCTATCAGGCAATTCGTGGATGCCCCAGTTAAGCCGTACTGACACAGCTTACAGTACTGACACAGAACCTTCCATTATAAGTTCTAACCTCTTTGATATCTCGTGTTGGCAGTATCCACAATGTCGTAATAAATATAGAAATTTTAATATACGATGGACAAGGCTTTATTCAAAAAATATTTTCAACGATAGCGGACTCGCACAGAAAATTCATCTCGTTTTCTAAAATCTTGTATACAGCTTTATTAATAGCCGTATATACGCTGAAAAAAAAGATAAAAGAACGACGCAACAGGAAAGCATTATCTGAATGATGAATGGGACTGAATTCGGTAGACGTGATGCGTATTTAGAGACAAAGAAATTAGAGCTTCACAAGTTAAGCAAGTCAATAACGCATTGGTCCACCTCTTGCCCTTACTCAACTAGTTATTCGGCTTGGCATTGATTGATACAGTTGTTTGATGTCCTCCTAAGGGATACTGTGACGAATGATGTCCTATTGGCGCGTTATTTGTACATCATCTACATCTACGTGATTACAACAATTTTGTTCTCAAAATCGGTTGAGGCATTAAGTGTCAAGCATGTTACTCGGTCGATTTTCCCGCCTCGCTGACGCAAACCTCAGCGTCATAGTGCTCCGAGTTGTAGCGTATAACATGGTCGTCTGTAACGTAACTATGTCTATGTCTGAGAAAAAGTGTGCTGTAGTAGAGTTTCTAACCGTCCACCCATGGAGCACCCTCCCCTTCAGTATGTCAAAACTAAACCACTAAATCACGGCAACAGAAGCATTTACAACAAAGTGCCTGGCAGAGGGTTCAATGAACCACCTTCAAGCTGTCTCTCTACCGTTCCACTCCCGAAAGGCGCACGGGAAAAACGATCACTTAAATTTTTCTGTGCGGGCACTGATTTCTCTTATTTTATCATGATGATTATTTCTCCCTATGTAGGTGGGTGCCAACAGAATATTCTCGCAATCGGAGGAGAGAACTGGTGATTGAAAATTCATGAGAAGATCCCGTCGCAACGAAAAACGCCTTTGTTTTAATTAATGCCACTCCAATACAGTCTCTTTAGTGGACCTGTTGCACCTTCTGAGTGTTCTGCCAATGAATCGCAGTCTTTGGTTTGCTCTACCCACAACATTATTTATAGGATCGATCCAATTTAGGTTATTTGTAATTGTAATCCCTAAGTATTTAGTCGAATTTACAGTCCTCAGCCTTGTGTGACTTATAGCGTAATCGAAATTTAGCTGATTTCTTTTAGTACTCGTGTGAATAACTTCATACTTTTCTTTATTCAGGGTCAATTCCCACTTTTCGCACCATACAGATATCTTATCTAAATCATTTTGCAAGTCGTTTTAATCATCTGATGACTTTACAAGACGGTAAATGACAGCATCATCTGCAAACAATCTAATAGGGCTATGTCGTTAATATAGATCAAGAACAATAGACGCCTGTAACGCTTCCTTGTGGAACGCCGGATATTACTTCTGTTTTACTCGATGACTTTCCGTCTGTTACTACGCACTGTGATCTTTCTGACAGGAAATCACGAACCCAGTCGCACAACTGAGGCGATATTCCATAGGCAAGCAGTTTGGTTAGAAGACGCTTGTGAGGAACGGTGTCGAAAGCTTTCTGGAAATCTAAAAATATGGAATGAATTAGACATCCCCTGTTGATAGCACTCATTACTTAATGGGTATAAAGAGCTAGTCGTGTTTCGTAAGAACGATATTTTCTGAATCCGTGCTATGTGTGAATAAATCGGATTCTTCGAAGTAACTCATAATGATAGGACATAGTATATGTTCCAGACCCCTACTGCAAATCGACATTAGTGATGTGGGCCTGTAATTCAGCGGATGACTCTTATCTCCCTTTTGGGGCACTGTCAAAATTCCGAGCTGGTAGGAGACCGCTGCCCATAGTGTTCCAAAGTTACGCAGTTTTGGAGATATTCAGCTACAGTGCTGGCTAGAGCATGGTTTCGTAAGAACGAAGACAAGCAGTAGACGCTGTAGCCGTGTGCGGGCGGGTATTATCTCTGCTGAACTGGAAGCCCAGGATGGCGTGCCATGAGAGGCAACAAAACGGGCGCATAATATCGTCGACGTTCGGCAGTAGTGTAAGGGTTCTGCGGATAACAACCAGAGGGCTCCTGCTACGAAAAGAAACGGCAGCCCACACCATCACTCCTGGTTGTCAAGCTGTATGACGGGGGACAGTCAGGTTCGTATCGTACAGCTGTCTGGCACGTCTCCAAACACGTCTTTCACCTGGAATCACATTGACTGGATGAGAATTGTTTTCACAGGTGAGTCCTGCTTCGAACTGAGCCCCGGAAAATTCCCACATCCAGTGTTGAGCGACCACGCTACCTGCATTCCTCAGCTGCTTGTCACCACTATCTCTCGTCTCACGAGTTGGCTACTCTTAACGTCGCAGCTGTGCGAGACAGTAGTAACCAGATCGTAAGAGAGCTAGAAAATCAATAAAAATAATAGAAGTAATATTAGTATAACACGGATTACAAAATATTAATAATGGGCTTTGTAGAGCATCATCAACTAGAATCAATTTACGTTTATTTTCAAGTCTATATCAATACGTAATAGAACGTATAAAATGCTAACTGATTGACTAACATAACAAACTATAGTCTAGAACAAAGGATCCGAAAAACCCTAGATTTGGAGGGAGCATTTTTGTATGATGCACGCACTCTCAAAGAAAGAGTTTTTGAAATACCAATTCCTAAAAAGGTGAAATGGATGTTCAACGTTTTTGCCGGATCAAGATATTAGAATCATGATGTTTGTCTTTGATGTAACGTAAACATCCACCAAGAATGTAATTTTCAAAGTTCAACCTCTAAGCCGGAAGAATCAGTTTTTCAATGAGTAGTAGCTACTCAACAAAAGGAAATTACCATAAAGAAAGGTTTGCAAGAGCATGCCTTTCCTTAACTTCCATTGTGAAGCACAGGAGTACAGCTACTCAATTATAAACAGGAAGGAATATATCTTTCTCTGCAGGAATTATGTAATTTTCAAGATGCTAATATGATCAACACCGATTTGTATCAGGACCTAAAGACTAGAAGAAGTGGGACCACGCATACATCAGTTCGTTTCTGTAACAACAAGTTGTGCACGACAATTTCTAATATTTGAATTTACTTGTGTAGGTAAAGTACTGATGCCTTTGTACACATTTTAATTAATCTCGTGTGATATAGAAACTATCACCAGCGTCAATTGTCGTAGCTTGGTATCTAGTGTATCCGGAATTTCTTATTGCTGCTGAATTACTTCAGGCTCTATAAACCTGACGCCTTCTAGCACTGGCATACCTTTGAGTTTCATACTGTCACAGTTACAGTCCAACATGTATGCAAATGACTAATATGGACTGATACCTTATACCTCCTACCTTCTCAAGATTGCAAACTTATGCTGAGAGACATAATCCAAGTATGTTACAAAGGTATTAGATAACACAGTGCGAAACTTACAGTCGTGGTCGGACCTGAATGGTCTAGAAGTGATACTGTTCGAAACAAAATCGGTCATAAACTCCAGCCATTGAATACTACAAAACAACAATATACGTTAAATATCATACAAGACCCCAATCAGAGAGGGAATACAACATCTTCGACTAATAATGGGTCATGAACTGCATAAAACTCTCTTCCTGCAATTTTTCTATGCCAATTTAGCACATTTAATAATTTTGTTATTTGATTTAATAGAAATTAAGCAGAGCGAAACAGATCGTCCAGTGCGTTTTGCTATAAGAACCACATGAGACAAACATTTAGGGCACTAACTAGCAAATAAACTTAACACTTTGGGATGGGTCTGTGCTTTCCACGCGCAAGAGTAACAACATATTTTATACACAAGCGAGGCCTATTTCCAGTAGCCTTACTTCACCAGACCTAGAGCAATGCAGCCGATGAAAATGGCAGAGCATACCTTTGTTTACACGAGGGTTCAACTAGGATGGACAGAGCACAGCTGTCTATGGACGCGAGTAACAACTCACGAAATATTATCAATCAGCTAGAGGTGGTTTACTATCTACACCTCAAAAAAATGGCTCGGAGCACTATGGGACTTAACTTCTGAGGTCATCAGTCCCATAGAACTTAGAACTACTTAAACCTAACTAACCTAAGGATATCACACACATCCATTTTCGAGGCAGGATTCGAACCTGCAACCGTAGCGGTCGCGCGGCTCCAGACTGTAGCGCCTAGAACCGCTCGGCCACTCCGGCCGGCCATCTACATCTCAGCTCGCACCGACAGAAACTTCGGATCAGCAAGAGTACAGGCTGTGGCAGCAAGTAACATACAACATACCCCCTTCTTCCTCCTTGTCTGCTTCCTCCACCGTCGCCTTTCGCTGCAAACTTCGCTCAGCAGAAAGTGGCAACATTTCAAGCCTCCGATCAAACAGCACGTATTTGCCGACCATGGAAATCCCATAATACAGCAGAGAAGTAACAGCAAGAGCAACGTGAACAAGTTCTGGATGCGGAAGCCGCGCTAACGAAGCTCCATGTTGCCACGTAAACAATATTGGCGTCGAAGGTCTGTTCCGTAGCAGTCGTTTCTTTATAACGCTCCTTGGATGAACTGACGCAGTAGAAACGACACTATGACAAAAGCATGTGTTTACAAAGCTTTTGTATGTCCATCCTTTTAGCAGGAGGTCTCTGGAACGACGGTCGTTTACTGTCGTGACAAATAAATAAAAACACTTACAGCCGTCCTTATGATTTTATTTTATTTTGTCGCTACCAGTTTCAACGCTTCAGTGCTGCAGTACCTGAAGATGACGCACTGAAGCGTTTAAACTGGTAGTAACGAGAAATAAAATGAAGTCATGAGGACGGCTGTCGGAGTTTTTATTTATTTGTCGTGTGTTTATAGTCTCATGCCGATGGCGAGATACGCTGATAGGCAGAAGAAAGGAACATCAGGGGTAGGGAATGCCCACCACCCTCCCGGTTAACCCTCGTAATATCGAGGCACGAACTGGTACGTTATGACCATATTTCGAAAATGTTGTAACCTAGTCTGTTACTTTACATTTGAAAATTTTGAAAAAATATCTTTTGTTTTTAATGCATTCTTCTTCCAGATTACACAAATTTTTTTAAATTTTGCTGTTAAAATTAACGCAAAAATTTTAGTATACCAGTAGATGTCACTTTTCACAGTGAATGTAATTTTTTAAGCCCTCTTTCCTAGATTCAACTTTGCAATTAAGAAAGTATAATTAATAATGCGTCATAACATGATTAAATTGCTTCATTAAAACTATAATTCAGATGAAACAATGTATGGCGTGTGACGAGGGCCTCCCGTCGGCTAGACCGCCAGCCTGGTGCAAGTCTTTCGATTTGACGCCACTTCGGCGAACCGCGCGTCGATGGGGATGAAATGATGATGATTAGGACAACACAACACCCAGTCCCTGAGCGGAGAAAATTCTCCGACCCCGCCTGGAATCGAACCCGGGCCCTTAGGATTGACAGTCTGTCACGGTGACAACTTTTTTTTTTAATCTCATTTTGTTCGCTTTCGTTCGTTGCATCTGCTCGGGGCGGACGTCGTAAGACATCCGTTTAAGTTCGTTGTTGATCGATTAACTCAGGTTTTTTTTTTTTTTTTTTTTTTTTTTTTTTTACAGGGGGCAGCTAACCCTGTGACCGAACACGCTGAGCTACCGTGCCAGCTACCACTTAGCTAACGGGGGCGGACAGATGAAACAATGTAAAATCATTGGTTCCTCTTGTGACTCCTATTGAGATTGCTACTCTTATGGTCAGTTGCTGATTCAAGCAAGTATATTCAAGTTAAAGGAGTTTCAGAGTAAAGTATTAGGGAGAGACGCGTGCATTAGTTAGATATCTTGAGTCATGTATCATTTTCAAACAATTAGAAAAGTTGACCTTCAGTGTTGGAATAACTGAAGCTTTCGTGGATGAAATTATTACTGTGCTTCACAGTCAGTTAGCGAGTAAATTTCATTTGCAAAACCCAGTCTGCACCTCTTCCAAATTACGTTAAAGGAGTCTGACCGGTTTTCTATAGACGACAAAGTGATTATTCATTTCGTAATTACAGAGAAATACCGAGAGCTGATGTTACTAGAGCCTCGGATTGAAGTGGACTTGTTAGGAATAAAAGACAACTTTCATAATTCGGTGTATACAAAAAGAAGGTGAAAGCGTTTATTAATATTCAGACTTGAGAAATATTTTTTATCCAATCGAGTTTTGAGATATCCATACATAATATTTAGAAGTAAAGTAGGAATCTGATACAATTATACAAAATACATAAATTCTCCCACCATGCAAATTATTGGAGAAGTAATGCGGTAGTATTTTTATTTTTTATGGAACCGCGCGACCACTACGGTCGCAGGTTCGAATCCTGCCTCGGGCATGGATGTGTGTGATGTCCTTAGGTTAGTTAGGTTTAAGTAGTTCTAAATTCTAGGGGACTGATGACCTCAGATGTTAAGTCCCACAGTGCTCAGAGCCATTTGAACCATTTTGTTTTCCTTCAGTTATTATATTCAATGTTTTCAGGTTCAGAACCTTACTTACACTGAAGTACCTCGTATGTATGATGTGAGGAAAAGTCGACAACAATGAACGAGATTTGCATTTTTTTTAAATGTATTGTGGTGGTAACAGTGTTCCCACCTGGGTGGTACATGTTATCGAAACTGCTTTGATATTGCGAAGTGCTTGCGACAGGATAATTTCAGGTCTGGGACCCTAGTTTTACGCGAATACTGCTTCAAAAAGTATGTTGTTAATGCAAATCAACAAAAATTATCAAACTTTGCTTTTTAAATATTTTTTTTCCGCGGACGTCAAGTGCCTCAGTTCCCACCCCTTTTGATAACGCGCGTTAAGGAAAATGTGTTGGTATTTCTGGGGTCAATTATGGCGCACCCTGCGAGCTTGCGTCCTTGGCGGGCTCTACGTCGGCACCGTCTCTATACGGCTCTTTGACTCGCTAAGTGGACACTGTCCTGTACATCTCGCTAAGTGTGGAATCTCAGTTTTACTGTCACATCCTGTACATTTAAATGACATTGTTTCCTTAGTTTACTGAGAGGAATCAACATCGTACTTTTCTAAAGCATTTTTGAAACACCTTGCATCTTTGACACGCGTATGTAAGAGGCATTTGAAAGAAGGGGCGGTGGCTAGCTGGGAGAAGTTCCTGGTATACCCTCTTTCCTCTTCGTGGCCAGTGCCCTTTAATTTCCGGAGAGAGAGAGACCGGGATTACCGAAGACGGCGGAAAAGTGGGCAGCTAAGCAGCTGCTACACGGAGAGAGACTGGCTGTGGTCAGGAAGCGAGCGCCCACGCAAGGGGCGGACCGAGGCGCGGATTAAGGGCCACACTGCGCTGTGGCCGCAGCAAGAAGGCCCCCTACCTACCCAGCCCACACACTGGAATATGTCTGATGAAATACTTCATACGACGAGGTGTAGGAGAAATAATAGTCGATCCAGGCAAATTCCGTTCGTATCTCGACAAACTAGGTGCTGCATGTTTCCCAAAGGTTTGCCACTAATGACTGTTTCGCTTCAATATCGGTCCACGCATATAGGAACATATACCACAAAGGTGAGTTTTTGTTCTATGGTAGATACAAATAGTCAAGACAGGATTCCGATCTCAGTAATGCATAACTTTACTCTGGTGCGCAGCACAATGTTCACTGGAACATAGAAAGAACATTAAAACTATTGCAATAAGAATTATAAACGTATAAAGTGCAGAAAACGGTTGTAATAGATATAAAAATTACCAATACATGATCTATAATATATTCAGCTCATTAAAATTAATCAGTGTAATAGAAGTTACACTCTTTCTTACTATTTATCTCATTATAATTAGCCTGTTTAATAAAAGTTACACTTTTTTGTCCAAGATTTGAGAATAAATTCGTAAAACACGAACGGAAATTATAACGGAGGGTTCTCGTTTCCTTTCTTGCTCAAAATGAATTGCTCTTTCGTTAGGAAATACCAAGCCCTCTACCGACACGAGGCCTAGTGAAAGCATTAGGGGTAGCGTTTTCCACGATAAACCAGAGATACTCGTTCTTCGAATATTGAAGTTTCATTTACTGACATCGATGATTCAATACTTCTTTTTAGGGTGGACACCTCAGCAATGAATATTCAGGGCTATCTACACTACCACAGACGCATGTAACCTTTTGCTACGGCTTCTTTTACACACTGAATAACCTGTCTCTTTGTGAATCAAACTACAAGACGGGCTCCAGAAATTTCCGTCTTGAACTATTGCTGAGTGTGACCAAGGAATACCACTGAATTTTCGGTAGGGGTAAAACGTGGTCATGCTTTTCTTTGTTCGTACCTACAACCAGTTCAGTTATTTATTTATTTATTTTTTGTTTGTTTGATTGCTTCTCATGAGATAACAAGATGCGCCTGTTTCCCGTGATCCACAGATAAATTTTACATATGCCCAAAATGAACAGCAATGGGTACCGTGGACCAAACAAGGGCATTGTAAACTGTATGAGGACAGTTAACAATTGACGTTCTACCAAAGAAAAATAGCCTATCACCAAATCATTCCTAAAATAATCTGTTCTGCAATAAGCGATGCTGTGGCTACAGAAAAAGGTTTGCCAGATTGATAAACGCAGAGATTACACTTTCGACAGATCTACGGTGTGGGATGAGTTATAGTTACCTCCTGTACACACAGTAGACATATAGGTTGAAACATTTTCTTAATTTATGAATGACATTGTATTAGTAATATTGTTGTGTTCGTTGGGATTTCTGAGAGAAATTTACGGCAGTGAATCAAAAATTCATTGATGTTCGGAAGGTAGTAAGGAAGTTTGGCACTCTTCATAAAACATACCACAACTTATCACTCTCCATCTGTCGAATCACTACTGAATTGTTCTTGTTTAACTGCTCCTGATACAAATATTACAGGGAAATCGCTTCAGTTGAAGAAACTTAATTGAAAATCGCATTGTTTTTGTAGGTGTAGGAATTGAAAATTATAAATGCGCAGTCTCTTAGAAACACATTACGTTTGAGACATTCACAAAAATATTAAAAAAGCATACTCCCACATGGAAAAAGGTCTCAAAGTATTCATGTGTTCGCATTCTTACAACAGAATTGCGTGTCTACAGTCTGTTGCTTAGCGTGCACGGTTGACGTTGCTTGCATTGGACGCGTTCAAACTGCACGTGTAAATTTTCAGAAGTAATTGTGCTATTTTGAGAGTACAATATCACTATTAGACTTCCCTGTTACCGCTCATACGTATTTGCCAGCGTACTTTTATTTGTGAAACGCATCCTTTCACATGCGCCTCTTGCAGTCTGTTAGTTTTCTTAGGAAAAGTCATTTGTTCACTCAGCTCTCTCGTTGATAATTACGTCCAACTTACGTGTTCTTAAAGTTGAGAAAAATGAGTCCTCGGTCACAATTGTTAGTCTTATTCTTATTAGTCAGTCTTCAACACTTCTAAGAGTGCCTCCATCAGAATTCGAATGTTTAAAGTGGCTTATAATATAATTACAGATGTATGAGAAAAGAAAACTTTTTATATAAAAGAGAGTAAGTACTGACTAACAATACAAGGCAGAGACACTACCGACGTGTCACGTATAAAATAAATAACAGGCCAGAAGGGCTTTAGTCGCAATTTTTTTTTAAAGGAATGCACGAAGGCCAGCCACTATGGGCTGCTCATATCTGTAAAGCGACAGGTAGTAACGGACCGAGGCGCCCGCGTTAACAACGGCGGGCATGTGAACATGACACCAAGAGTGCCATCTGGTACCGTAAATGTAAGTAGGCTAATTAACATTTAAAATATAGACAAATAAACGTTAAAATGAACAGTATTTAGTACCTGAACTCACAGGCAAAGTTTTATATGACAACAGCAGACATGGTAACATTTTGCTTATGTAGAAGCATAGAAATACAGTTTGAAAACTGAAAACTGATTAACAGTACAAAAAGAAGCAGTACTTACACGTCATGTATAAAATAAGTATAAAGCAAAACAGGTTTAGTCACAATTTAAAGTAAAAGGAGTCGAAGGCGAGTCACTACGGGCTGCCCTCATGTGTCGTGCTTCAGACTGAGGCGCCCGCGTTACAACTGCGGGAAGGTGAACATTGCTCTGAGAGTGTATCTCTAGTAGCCGCAAGTACAACTTTGCTACTTAACATTCAAATGTAGACAGACGAATATTATGATGAAAATTATTCAGTTCATAATGTAAAAGGCAATATTTTGTTCAACAGCGACAGATAAAGTAACATATTGTCTGCATCAGATCTTAGAAGTACAGTTTGAAGTATAAAAACATCGGTACAGAAAATACAAAAAGGAATGACTGACACAGCCAGTAGAAAACGATATAAGAGGAAATACAGGCAATAAACCATTTACTAAATGAAAAATTATGAGTTGACTTACATGGGAAGAAAAAACATTTCGATAACTGCACGATGGGACATGAAATTAAATGTCAAGTAACGGCATTATACTGTTGAAGAAATTTTTATTACTAAACTTCAGATTCTCATTGAGAATGAGGCTATCATTTCGAGAAAGATGTTTAAAAATCTCTAATTCTTCAAGAATGCCCTTTCTTCTCGATGTGCAAAATGTTGATACCGTAAATAGTTTTAGGCGCGTGACTTGTAATCAGAAGATGATCAGCAAAAGACAAATTTTGGGTGCTAATGCCATTTTTTCTTAAAAGGTGTTCTTGATATCTGGTTGTAAAAACACGTCCTGTCTGTCCTATCTAGTACGAAGAGCAGGTGTCCCAGAAAATCTTATAGACGCCAGAACTTCCTAAAGGGAAGCGAGTCGATTTTAAATTATGAATTAAGTTTTTTTTTTTAGATTATTATTGATAGAAAAGGCAACGCTACAGTTGAATTTATTAGGAAAAAGGCGTTGGATCTGTTACGAGATATTGTTTTGAGTTATATTCAATGATAGAATTGCGGAGCGTAGTAACCCTGTTAGCAGTTTTCTTTTCAAGAATGTCGTCTACTATGCCAGGTTCGTACTCGTTAGTAACTGCTATCGTTTTGAGTAAATTGATTTCATCGTTGAATTTTTCTTTCGAAAGTGGAACAGAAGTAGCTCGGTGAATAGCAGAGTGAAAGAAGCGTTTTTACGAGACTGTGGATGCATAGGAGACGCAGTTACGATCTTATCAGTATATGTTTCTTTACGAAAAATATTGAATGAGATTTTATTTTCTTCTATTGTAAGCGTCAAGTCAAGGAAGTTTAATTGGCCGGCCTCGTTTTCAAGTTCGATGGTGAAAGACATTTTCTCATGAATTTCACTGAAGAGATTAAAAATACGCTCAATGTCATCAGCAGGTCCCCCGTAGATGACTAAAATATCATCAACGTATATGAAATAGGAGAGAATGCCTAGTGCTGTAGTTGAAAAACTTTTCTTCCAGAGAGTTTATGAGAATATCGGAAAGAATACGAGCTAAGGGATTTCACATAGCGAGACCGTCGGATTGCTGGTGCAATTGTTCATTAAATTCAAAATAGTTGTACTTCACTGCGACTGTGATGAGATTCATGAAATCAGTAATTTGTTCATCTGAAAAATCTTTTTCTACGATTGTGTTTCCTGTTCAGGGACATTAATATAAAGATTTTTGATGTCTAATGAAAACAACTTGATATCTTTTACTTTATAGACTAAGGCGTGACTATTGGGGATGGTATAATTTTTCTCAAAAACGAATGATTTTTTTCAGAGTTTCATGTAGAAATTTGGCCAAATCATGGTACTCGCTATTCATACTATTAGATATCGGCCATATCTGATGGTTAAGTTCAAGGATTTTAAATTGAGACTGAAGTTTTTGAGGCTGAGGTTTCATGTTAATAAGCATTTTTTCTGAAAAGGTTTGGTTAGAAATTTTGCGTCACTGATGGCTGACCTGACTTCTTTTTTATAATTCTAGGGTCAGATCCTCATGCAGTTGCGAAATATTATTTTCGCTAAAAAAATTTAAGGTTTTGGAAATATTTTCAGACTTTTAGGTAATAACAGAAGAGCAACCTTTATCAGACTTAGTTATTAGAGCGTCTGCTTCCTTAATTTTATTATTAATGGAATTAACCAATTTTTTATCGTTATGCCTAACATTATAAAGCGTGGCTGTATTTTTACTGGGAATGTTAGCTACATCATAAGCAATTCTAGTGTGACACGAATTATCTATTTTGTTACAATGAAGACCAACTTTTAGATCGACAAGCATTTCTTCTATCACATTTTTGTCTGACAGGTTGGGCTTGACATTTCTAGAGCGTTGTATACGTGGACGAACAGCTAAAACTATACACGAAGTCACGTTTTCAATGGCGGACAGCACTACCGACACTAGAGAATTGCTGGCGGCGGTCAAACTTTCTAACAGAGGAAAGTGGCCCATGGGAATCCCACCTTTATATTGTAGTCAGGTCACGTTGGCAGCATTACTGTAAGTAATATGAACTATGTGACAGAAAATCGCTTCGCGACTGACGAAAACTTCGACAAAGTTGCTGGAGAACTGAAGTTATAGCAGAACGTGTCCAGAAGACGTAATGTACCGCCATTTAAACAAATATGCAATGGAGCGCGTTAGACCGAAGATTTTGTGAATAGTTTGTATCTTTGCACCATCTTCTGAGCTCGGAAATAATGAAGTTTTATGAAAAAAAGAAGGCTCCCACAAAGAAGCACTCCGGGTTCATAAAACACCACTTACGTGGTACTGGCCATCTTTTTCAGTAACCGCCGGCCGAAGTGGCCGTGCGGTTAAAGGCGCTGCAGTCTGGAACCGCAAGACCACTACGGTCGCAGGTTCGAATCCTGCCTCGGGCATGGATGTTTGTGATGTCCTTAGGTTAGTTAGGTTTAACTAGTTCTAAGTTCTAGGGGACTAATGACCTCAGCAGTTGAGTCCCATAGTGCTGAGAGCCATTTGAACCATCATTTTTTCAGTAACCATAACAATGAAACAGCACTCGCAGGAAGACGGGAATGCTCTGTCAGTCTGGGTTTCCCGAAATGTGTTCACCTTTGTACTCCACACGACTTTGTCCACTAATAGCGAATATACGTAAAATCAAGTGAACCATTTTTTCTCTTGTGCGGTAGGCTCTAAATACTTTTGAATAATTGAGTCTACTACTAAACGTAGTAGCTATCGGTTTCTCTTTATGTAACTATTATTCGCATTCCGTCAAATGTCAGTGCGCAGGCAGTGGGAAAATGGGATATTTTTAGCTGTCGGATTATCTAACTTGGAAGCTTAAGGCAGTAATCCTCTTTGAAAATTTCAAATGGTTATTTTTTTTCAAGTGTTCTCTGGGACCTCTGTTGCAGCATTTATCATAAGCTTGCCAGGAGTTCCGTTATCGAGTTAAGAGGCGATTTGCGAAAAAGTGTCTATGAAAACCATTTACAAGGGGGATAAATATACGAAATGTAATTTAAACGACGGCTTAAAAGGCGTTATGGGAATTACGAACATGCTCGAACTTGTGATTGAAGTAGCCTGTTACAACTTCCGCACCAAAGCAGACAATAAGCGTATTGACTGAGTGGAGCAGTGTATGACTGAAGCTGCCAAAGAAGCATGTAGGACGGCCATGATTGCGAAGAGTATGGAGTAGGATCTGCTTTCGTATCTGAAAGGAATGTCGTATGGTCCAGTGATCACTCTTTACAGCTATGCTTAAGAACAAGAGATGTAATCCGAAGCTTTAAACACCGTTTTATCGAAACCGTATTCTTCAAATCCGATGGAGAACATAACTTGAGAACAGCAAATATTACTGTGATCTGAATTTTTCCAGCAAGCCAGAATTCTCTATCACCGTACGTAGGCATTTTGCGATATCTTTAAAAGTGTATTTTCGGTGGGCTCTTTCGTCTCAATTTTGTGGGGGAAGAAATATTTTTCAGTTATCCTACGTATACTAACAAACAATGTATTGAACTTGACTTACACGAAATTTATTTTGTTACAAGTCCAATAGGGAGGCTTCAGGAATTCCCGCCGACGATCCATATTTCGGCTGCAAAGGGTCCTTCTACCTGGTGCAGTGGTTGCAGGGAGCGTCCAATGTGGACACAACAATGATTTCTTAAAGACAAAAGTGTAAAGAATAATACTGTATTATTTAAAATCAGCATTTTTTATTTTACTTGAATAAAGGAACACGAATATCATGAATATTTCATGCGTTCAAAGACGTCTATCCCCTTAATATCTATGGTGACCCAACCAAGTAGTTGACTTCAAATATCTCCTGAATCATTTAAGATATCATATCTGTTTTCGCCCACATGAACTGTAAAATGTGACTACTATACAACGTATATTAATTACATAGAATAAGTGCAGTGTATAGTGGAGTTACCAAGTGTATACGTTATTAAAGTTATAATACGTAATGAATTACAAACATAATAAAGTTAGATGTAAAACTGTTAAAGAGAAATTGGTTGACATACATAAGGACGAGATTATGGGCCTAATACGAGTAAATACTAATACAGCAGATGACGAACCGGTAGCTTTAAGATATGAAATAGTGAAGAGAGCAGAGGAGTGAATAGGTAAAAATGTAAGTCCTAGTACAGATCCTTTGATAACAAAGAGATACTGAACGTAATTGATGAAAGATGAAAATATAAAAATGTAGCAAATGAAGCAGGCGAAACGTAATACAAACATTTTAAAATGAGAGAGGCAGGAAGTGCAAAATGGGTAAGCAGGGGTGGCTATAGAACAAATGTAAGGATTTACAAGCATATCTTACTAGGGGAAATATAGATTCGGGCTTCAGAAAAATTAAAGAGGCCTTTGGGGAAAACAGATACAGTTGTATGAATATCAAGAGCTCAGATGGTAAACCAGCTCTAAGCAGAGACGGGAAAGCTGAAAGGTGGAAGGAGTATATAGAGGGACGATATAAGGAAAATAAACTTGAAGGCAATATTATAGAAAGGGAAGAGAAAATAGATGCACATGAGGTGGGAGATATAATACTGCGAGAAGAAGTTGACAGACTTCTGAAAGACCGAAGTCAAAACAAGGCCCCAGGAGTAGACGATATTACGTCAGAAGTACTGATAGCCTATGGAGAACCAGCCATGACAAAACTATTCCATCTGGTGAAATAAGACAGGACAAATAATCTCTGACTTTAAGAAGAATGTAATAATTCCAATTCCAAAGAATGTAGTCGCTGACTGGTGTGAAAATTAGCGAACTATCAGTTTGGTAAGTCAAGGTTAAAAAATTCTAACATGAATTCTTTAGAGGAGAATGGATCTCCACCTTCCTTTCTGCATACGTTTACCTTCCCTCACAAGGATCCTTTACTAACTCATAACATTCTAGCCACTCATCACTCACAATGAACACCTGTGAACGATCTACACCATCCAAAAACTCAATTCTAATGATCCTACCGTTTTCCCTCTACCTTCCAGTCTTCATATGCTGCCGCATCTTTACCAACACTTTCGACCAACCCTCCGCTTACACATGCTCCACATGCTCTCCGAAAGAGACTTCAACCATCTCTCCCTCACAGATCATGAACTCTGCCCCGACATTTACCCATCGTACTACCTATAAGTCCACCCCTCCCGATCCACCTTATCAGGTCTTCCTCTCCCTTCCCTCCCAACATATCCTTACCCACTTTTCCTCATCTGCCATTCTTTCCACACCACCCTTTTCCAAACAACTGTTAGTGTCTCCAATATCCCCCTCTACTCCACCCCCTCTTCTGTCGTAACAACCACTCCTACCCCACCGCTGCTATGGACCAGTCCTCTATCGTTAAGCCCCCCCACATTCCTACACTCTTAGCCATCCAACATTCTACAACTGACTCCCTATCCCTTGCCAGGTCCTTCTGATTTCTAGGGATCGAAAAGAGCATCTTTTAAATATCAGTGTTTCGGCATCATGTTTTAAATGTTTTGGATGTACCCTTATTTCGTTTTATTTTCCCTTTTATTATTACAGTTTTTTTAATTACCAGTGCAAGAAGTCGTCTATCGTAAAGTTAAGAAAACTTCCATTTTATTTTTCACCTTTAAATAGTTTTCATTTCAATGTAATTATCCCCACTATCTGTTTCTTGTTGTAATAGTCTAATTTAACTTCTGATTGTCAACTGGCTGAAGAAAATACCGCTGTTCATCACTCCTGCCCATGTGCGCCACAGTGCGACGAAATAACAGTAAAGAAAAAACTTCATGACATATGTACTAAAGCAACACTAATGATTACCACTGCACATCCTTCTTTCCACGTAGACCTTCTTAAATGGTTCAAATGGCTCTGAGCACTATGTGACTTAACATCTGAGGTCATCAGTCCCCTAGAACTTAGAACTACTTAAACCTAACTAACCTAAGGACATCACACGCATCTATGCCCGAGGCAGGACTGGAACCTGCGACCGTAGCGGTCGCGCGGTTCCAGACTGAAGTGCCTAGAACCGCTCGGCCACTCCGGCCGGCCTAGACCTTCTTAATTCCTGGTATTTTTAACCAGTGATGTCTACTTAAATTTCGTTTCCCCAAACCTCGCTGTATAAGAAAACACGTATTTTGTACACCTTAAAATTCATTTTATGTCTTCCACTATGATTATTGTAGTTATTGTCGTTATTATTGGTGCTATTATTAGTGACACCCAGTACTGCCAGTATTAACTTTATCAGTCATAGTGAGATTTATGTGGTCTGATTGTCACTACAGACCCGCAGTTACCAACTTTAAGACGTAAATAAACTACAGAATGGAAGACATGAATGACCTCTAGTGTTAAAGAGATGAAATATGAATGATATTAAGCGCGCGCGCGCGCGCGTGTGTGTGTGTGTGTGTGTGTGTGTGTGTGTGTGTGTGTGTTAGAGTGAATGACGAAGGAGTTCGTAGTGCGTCACAGGTGCTAGCCACAACTCTTTCTCGGAAAAGAAAGCTAACCATCCACAGCGAGGGTAGACACTTGTTACAAAGCGTGCTTCCGCTGTGTTACTCCTCTCCACTGCGGTACTTGCTTGACCTGCACACTGCAACCCAATTTAAAATCAAACAAGTTCAGATGTGTGCACTGTACTTACTGCTCGTGAATCACTTCAATGATGCACTTCTTACTTCCGAACTGGAAGAAACTGAACAACTTCAGGCTCTTTGCGTTGTGTCCAATCACAAAATTAATAATGAAACTGTACACCACTGTAGTACCCCTCATGTAGTTACTGCAATGTCGTCCTGTTAATTCTGTTATCTGTTTCGAAACGAGTAATGAAGCAATTCTTGGACTACGGCATGTACCATCTACAACTTGGAGAAGACATTTTCCTGAGATAGTTCGCATTTGTTACGTATATGTCTCACTTTTATCATCAGCGATGTACGGGACAAAGCACAACATATGTGTGTAGTGGGTGAATTATGTGATAAATCTGTAACCTCCACTGCGTTAATGATACTAATTGAGAAAAAGTAGTTATTGATAACTTACATATTAGAATCAGAGTCTTATAAAATATTATAATAATAATGAACTTTCGAAAATGATTTAGTTTCATGACTAAAACAGAACTGAATCTTTTAGTTCTTACGCCTCAGAAAATTTCATTTTACCCCTCAGTGGGTAATTACCCCCAGCTTGTGCACCACTACTATTGTCGCTCAGATCATCTTAATACTTATATGGGAGAAAGCACCACCACGGCTGTATCTTGAGAATGTCTTTATTCTGTCACAAAACTAGCTTCGGTGGCGCATTACGGCTATCCTCAGGACCCGCCACTGCCAAAAGAGTGTTTGATTTCGTTGACACATTTAATGTGGGATCCTTGTTACTAGCACAGGTGGACTAGCTTTCATCAGGAGTCCACACTCAGCAGCGTGTCATCTCCAATACAATGCAATGTGATGGCACTGGAGACAACACGGTGTCGAGGACAGACTCCGGATGAAGGCTAGTTCACGTGAGCTAGTAACAAGGATCCCACAGTAAATGAGCCAAGGAAATATAATACTCTTTTGGCAATGGTGGGTCCTGAGGAGGGTGGTAATGTACCGCCGGAACTAGTGGTGCGATAGAATAAAGACATTCTCAAGATACAGCTGTGGTGGTACTTTTCCTCATATATGTCATCAGTTGAAGTCTCTCGTCCATGCAATAAGATGGACATCCGTACGTTTTAATACTGCCATATTAAAAATTGTTATTTCTTAGGTAACTATGATGTGACAAAGGTACTGTGTATGTGGAACTTTGAAACTTGAAACTTCCTGGCAGATTAACACTGTGTGCCGGATCGAGACTCGAACTCGGGACCTATGTGGAACTTTCGTCTGATGTAAGGAACGGCCTGATGGCTCTAATCAGATCAGGATGAAAAATAAATAAATGAAGAATAAGTTAAATATTTAAATATGAATGCGAAACTGTGGCCTTGGCAACAGGACATCCACCTTCGTCCCGTAACCTGTGCCACAAAGGACATTAGTCCAATGTCCACAAAAACAAAAGAAACAGAAACCAAAACAAAAGTAAAATTTCTTTGATGTAGTTGTACTATAGACAAGTCGCTGTACAGATACATCGGCAATCATTTTAAATCCAAAGAAGGGGTTATGGGACAGTTTTCCAAAAACTGCTTCCTAACCTGATTACAATCCATTACTCAAATTATACTACCAAAGTTAAAATTACTGGCGAAGCATGAAAAAGTTGCAAGGAACTGAAACAAGTGCCAATGATAGTTTAACAAATAATTCTTCATTTCATTTCAGAATCGAGGTGAAGGTGTGTGTAACTTTCCTGTGATCTGGTTGACTGTGAGAATGTGAGGACCGCATAGTCAGAAAAGCAAACTTGTCGTAAAACAGTTTTTTCGACGAGGATGTCGCGTTATTGGTTACAGCAGGACGCAACAGGCCGAGCTAGGTAGGTCGTTGACTGGAATTTTGAGGCTATCTGAAAATAACGTTTCCTAGAAAGATAGAGGTCTAAAAAGGGATGGGAAAATATGAGCGAGAGGATTCTAGTGGACTCAGAGGTCGACAATAATTGATGCGTAAGTTTCCTAACGGTATCCGAGATTGGCTCACCAAAATTATGTTTGTGGTGGTTATGAAGACTCGTGAGTGCCTAAGTGCATCACGTATCACTGGCCGAAATGTGGAACCAAACTCATAGTGAGAGATTTTTTTGCTATATGCGCCAGTCTGTAAGAGTTCATGTGTATTACTGGTTAATGACAGCAGATTCTTTAAGACGAGGGAAGCAGATAAGTATTATTATTAGTTTCATTAGCATTTCCTTTCTAATGCCACCCACCGGTGCCAAGGCATTATCATGTATGTTCAATAATCCATTTAAAACATTTTTCACTTAACAGTTACTTCTGTTATCTATTCAGTGTTTGGAAAAAAGTCTATGCGATTTGGCAATAAAACAAGGCTTTGTTGTGAAATTTAGTTTCAGGGCGTTATTTGATGAAACCGTCTCTCATTATTTCTATCAGTGCTATGGTAAGAGTAATTCATGGGTAATTGGCTCAACCCTGTTCAAGTTCAGATGTTCAATAATATCTGTTACATGACCCTCTTTTAACAATTCTTAATCATCCACATGACATTATGGGGAGCGGTCTGTTTACTGCATGTCACAGGGTTCAGATCTTGATAGCGTGACGGGGTTGTACTTAAATCGGGACTGTTGTTCGATAATCCTTCTGAAGCATTATCACTTTGACAGCATTTATGTTCATTGTCTTAAATATGAATTCTGAAAATCTTGTCTGTAACACAGCAGATTCGCGTCACTCTAAACACCAATACAGTAAGCTCTCGTCGAAGTATATATTGCCGTTTGACAGTGATCTCTTGCTTACTCCGAAATTTTTTAAAAATAAAACTTATACAGAGTACTTTCGTAACGACAGTTCCAGTTCTAATCCTTTAGTTCCGATCTGTATGACAAAGGCTGTCACGCTTTTGCAGATTTAGAGTACGTCTTTCATGCTACGAAAGAAGTTTCTGTCCTTTTAAGGAAATCATCAATGGATTACTTATTGTGGTCAATCAGCTCCTTCTTCAATTGATTGCATTACCTAATGTAAATACACACAGAATTATTGCTTTTCTACTCTTTGCACACCATGCTTATGTCGCGACTGTTCTTCGATAATACTTCCAGTGCTTTATCAGTTTGACACCATTTATGTTCAGTGAACGCTGAACATATTTAACATTCATCTACCAATTCTCGTCGTCCTCTCCTTCGTTAAGATCATTAGTTTTTCCGGCATATCGTTAGCAGACTGAATGACCTAATCCGATACCGCTTAACAAGTGCCCGTGAATATACAGGGTGTAAATAAAATCCGGGAACACTTTCATTTATTTATTGCCCAAGAACGAAACATTGTACAGATATCGTACATATGTCATTTTTAAGAGAAACCCTGAATGTTTGGTAATTTGCCGATAGTCAGCGCTAGTCCCAAACATGGCGAGTTCAGGTGCGGAGCGAGCTGTTTCATAAAATGGCCTCCCCGATCGCCTTATCTCACTGCATGTGAATTTTTTCTCTGGGGAGACATTAAAGATCTGGTGTATGTACCGCCTCTACCACGTGATGTAGCAGAGCTCCGGGAGAGAATACGGGAAGCGACTGCCACAGCCGACGATGCCATACTGGGATGGGCATGGCAAGAATTTGACTACCGTACTGATGACTGCAGGGTCACTCATGGTTCGCATATAGAATGTTTGTAAAAAAGAAAAAAAAATTCAGAGTTTCTCTTCAAAATGCAATATGAATGACATCCGTCCAATGTTCAGTTCTTGTGAAATAAATAATTGAAAGTGCTCCCGGACATTAATTACACCCTGTATTACCTACAGTCTGTTTCCATGTGAGAATCTATGTTGCAACGCCCACCCACAACTTTGAACGAAAACTTGGCTGCACATAGTCACGTGACATGTTTCTGATAAGCCGGAGCTGCTCATTACTTCGTCAATATTTATGTGTGCTGCGTCGGGAGTTGCTCTTCCAATAGGCTGGGAAACACGGTTAATGCGCCAATGAGAGACTGTGGGTTACCCAAACGATGACAGAAGGCGCTTTATTTTTCTCTTATTCGTGTAAGTTCACTTCGAGAAGGCCGTCTGACAGTGTAACAAAATCGGTAAATCAAACGAATATAGCGAGAAAACATGAATATTTATAGATTACGATTGGACAATAAAATTATAGACTTTTAACAAGCATACAGACAGGTTGTTTTACATGATAGTTAAAATACGAGCGTATGACGATGAAGACGTTGGTTATGATGATGTGCTATGAGAATAACGATCTCCATGGTGGAAAAGATTGTTTCTTCTATAATCAATGGAGGAAACATAGCATGTCGCTTAAATTAATTTTATTTTTATTTTTAGAGTGAAATGTTGAATTGGGAGGGGAGTGGAATGATACGAGGGCTGTCCAGAAAGTAAGTTACGATCGGTCGCGAAATGGAAACGACTATGAAAATCCGATAAATCTTTGCAAATATATGTTGGGCAGTGTCTCTAATACGACTCCAGGTAGAATTATGTCGCTCTTTTCATTCCTGAGCTCTTAGTGAGCGCGTAAAGATGTTATAGAAAATAGTGTCTCCCGCCAAGTACGAGGGCCTGGTGAGAATTTTCCCCTGAAGCAATGCAACCAACATTACATAACTGTCGTGCGGTTTCTTCTTCAAGACAATTCTCAGCCTCATTCTGCAGGGGCAATGAAGATGTTCCTGCATCGTTTCAATTGGAAATGTTTGGTTACCCACATTACAGCCCGTAATTGTCTCCCATTGAGTTTCATCTCTGCTCAAACGAACCGCTGGCTATGAAGACAAAATTTTGGCACAGACAACGAGCTTTAGACCAGCGTAGAGAATTGGCGGAAAGCACTGGCGGCTGCCTTCTTTGATGAGGGTATTGTAAAATTGGTACAACGCTACGACGAATGTCTGAGTCAGAACGGCGACTACGTAGAGAAGTAGCTGAAAGGTGTAGCTAACTGTTACAAATGAAACATTTCTGATTTTCACTGTGATTTTCATTTCGCGATCAATCGTAACTTACTTTCTGGACAGCCCTCGTAGGATGTTCAGGTGATGGGATAAGCGAAGGTTGTGTATCGATGTGGTATTCAGTTTTGGCTGGAAGGAAGAACTGCAACCTATATTTGAATCAGTAAATGTAGGCACGAGAGGGCGACACGCTAATCATTGAACAAGCGGCAGTAATAATAATTATATAAATACGATGTAATATTTGGTAAAATTAGGAATACTTAAAGGTATCCTAGGGACCACATTAGTGGTGAATATTTTACTCACGAATAAGAAGCTCTTAAAACGATATTTCTTTATGAAACGTACATAATTTTATATCCCTCTGCTGTAACTGCTAAATTTTTCTGCTATTTCGTGGAAATTTAAATTTATTTTCATTTCTATCATTGCTATAACTTTGCTACAAACTTTTCCCTATAAACTTCACAATCACTACCACTGAATCGGCAGTAAGCTTGTATCCATAAATAACAAGCTTCTTCAGTAAGTTCTCTTTAAACTGCGTAGACTATACGTGTTCATACACTCATTCATACGTACAAATATACCGCAATAGCACTGAAAAATCTTATGTAAAATTAAGGCATATGGTAACTTAGGCAACAAATGTACATATAAACTGAAAATTAAGAGTACTGTGCTTGTGTTGACGTTACGTAAACGATTTTGGTAACAACTTAATTCGTTTCTAATCGGTAGAACACACTCAGTGTAGCAAAGATAAGCAACAAAACGTTTAATATTTACTGTTACGTATCACTGCTCCAATTCACACTTTCAAAAATTCTGATTAGCAATATTTATTTATTGTAGACAGATCTAACTTCAAAATTCTTCTCTCGAATATGAGTGAATTTATTAATACTGGTTAAACCCCAAGTTTTGCCTGAGGGAAAGTTTTTATTCTTAGGTATAAAGACTATACATCCAAGCTAATTAGAGCGGCAGCATCTTCCTCTGTAATAAACCCTCTAATTCGCTGTAATAAAACATTGCGTACAGGATGAATTTAATTTTGAGTTTCTCATAATTTAAATGCTAACTCTCGCCATAAAAGCTAACAGCAGTGTCTGTGTCCAGACTACGACAGTTTGCTCTTTATCCGCAGTGTTTTCGTAATTATTTTGATTTCGTGACCAGCAATAAATTTTATTAATTTCCTATCTCGCTGACATCAGTGCTTGGTGCGCTGCTTGAATCTGCATGATCTCTTTTCTTCTCCCGCAGTAACTGATCATCGAATGCTGCTACAAATGGCGGCCATCGCTGAGCTACAATTTATGAACAAGTATTGTTGAAAAGTCATTGCATCCAAAACCTTGTTCTTGCAACGTGTTCAATGCACAGCAAAAGCCTTAAATAATCAGGAACAAAACGCCGGATGGGACTTGATGTGATGTAAAACGAAAAATACCAGATTATAGTAATAAAGAGTACAGGCTCAGTTAAATTTATTTGTTTGAGGACACGCACATTTATTAGTAGAATCACTTCACTTAAAGCTTCGTGCTCAGTTCTCACAAATTATCTGTACATCTCTACTTCAGTTGTCCATTCGAATCTTCATGTAAAATTGGCCATGTACACATAACGTTCAATAATCACAGTCCAGTCCTACGTTACATCCTTTTCCAACAAGATTATTAACATTTAATGTTAACAGTTGCTCCACTCTTCTCCCACACGTCCGTCTTGCTACACTGTCCCTCAGTTACGAAGGTTCACTGTTGCGTAGATGCTACGTGCTCTTAAAGTTACTCTGAATATCGTCCATTCTCCTTCATGCCTTCAATTCTAATTCATCTAGTTAGTTTCCCACTAATACACCCTCCATTGCTCTGTATTTTGAATAAACAGTAGCCTCATACAATAAAAAGAATGGTAAGTGCGACATCGTAGCCAAGATAGACACTAAGCGCGCACCCACCCCACTACTACAAGCTTAGATGCCACCTAGACATTAGTCACGAAGAATCAATACGTAAAGAAGTGGGATACGGAAATACTAATGAATGACGAGATATGGTTGAACTTCTCTAAGGCTATAGACACACCAGTAAGGAATAGCTCAATAGGCAGGACAGTTGAAGAGGAATGGACGTCTCAAAAAAGGGGCCGTCACAGAAGTTGGGAAGGAAAACATAGGTACAAAGATGGTAACTGTGAAGAAATCATGGGTAACAGTTAATCGATGAAAGGAGGAAGTTCAAAAATGTTCCGGGAAACTCAGAAATACAGAAATACAAGTCGCTGAGGAATGAAATAAATAGTAAGGGCAGGGAAACTAAAACGAAATGCCTGCAGAAAAAATGTTAAGACGTCGAAAAAGAAATGACTGTTGGAAGGACAGACTCAGCATACAGAAAAAGTCAAAACAAACTTCGGTGACATTAAAAGCAAGTGTGATTAAATTAAGAGTGGAACGGGAATTCCATTGTTAAAGGCAAAGGAGAGAGTGGACAGGAGGAAAAAAAAAACATTGAAAGTCTCTATGAGGGGGAAGGTATATTTAATGTGATACAAGAAGAAACAGGAGTCGATTTAGAAGAGATAGGGTATCCAGTATTAGAATCTAAAAGACCTTTGGAGGACTTACGATCAAATAAGGTGGAGTGAGAGATAACATTCAATCAGAATTCCTCAAATAATTGGGGAAAGTGGCAACAAAACGACTATTCACGTTGGTGTGTAGAATGCATTAATCGGGCTACATACCATCTGACTTTCGGAAAAGCATCATCCGAAGACGACAAGAGCTGACAAGTGCGAGAATTATCGCACATTCAACTTAACAGCGCATGCATCCAAGTTGCGTACAAGAATAATATACAGAATGGAAAAGAAAATACAAGATGCACTAGATGATCAGTTTGGCTTGGTAAAGGCACGAGACGTTGCGGTTTATAATGGAAGCAAGACTAAAGAAAAATCGAGGATTTGTCGACATGGAAAAAGCCTTCGAAAATGGAAATTGGTGCTAGATGTCGAAATTCTGAAAAAACTAAGGGTAAGCTATAGGTAGAGACGGGTCATATGCAATATGTACATCATCCAATAGGGAACAATAAGAGTGGACGACCAAGAACGAAGTGCTCGTATTAGAAAGTGTGTAAGAAAAGGATGTAGCCATTCGCTCCTACTGTTCTATTTGTACATCGAGAAAACAATGATGGAAATAAAAAAAAGGTTCAGGAATAGTAGTAAGATACAAGGTGAAAGGATATCAATGATACAACTCACTGATGACATCGCTATCTTGAGTGAAGGTAAGGAAGAATTACATGATCTGCTGAACGGAATGAGCAATCTAATGGGTACAGATTATGGATTGAGAGTAAATCGAAGAAAGACAAAGGTAATGACTTGTAGTAGAAATGAGAACAGCGAGAAACTTAACATCAGGATTGATGGTAACGAAGTAGTTGAAGTTAAGGAATTCTGCTACCTAGGCAGTAAAATAACCAATGGAACTAAATAAGTTACGATTATGTGGCAACCCGAGCGACGCAAGTCTGCGGAACTGGCTGCATCCACCCTTATGTCGACAGTCTGTAAGGGATATAAATCTCTGTTATCTCTTCAGCGCAACTAAAATAGTTTAAAGTATTGAAAATGTGTTTCGTTCGTGATCTGTGTTGTCGAGAAGTATGAAATATGAAACCAAACCCCATGACAGCTGTTCAATGTTCCCGCTGTTACAGGGCCATTTTTCGGATCAGACCCGCAATAACGCAAATTCACAAGATTCAGTATAAAATACTTTACTTCCGTCTCTGACCACAAAATTGTTACGTTCTTAGACTGTTTCGGTCAGCAATGACTACATTCAGATCTGCAGGAAAACACCGATTGTCTACATATTAAAACCATAAAATGGGCCATAATGAAAAGTATTAGTCTACATGTTTAAAAGATGCGCTTTAAGCATAACGAGGAATGATGGTTTTAAGAACGTGTCCTAATATAATGGAACCGTAGCGGCATCGTCGAAAGCTAAACACAAAATCAGCTATCAGCTTAGTATCGTCGCACATATTTAAAATACGGTATCTATTAGGCCACAGTGTCGGGTGAGTCATCTGGTTAACAACGCTACTGCTCGCAACAATCTGCTGTACAATAACCACAAAATGTTTGTGTCGTAACCTCGTTACATGTCGCTACTGCGGGTCTATGCATGTTCGCCAGTTATTGTGCGATTTGGAATAGAAATAATCGATAGATAAATTCTGTAGTGGGATTCCCAAGTGTGTAAGTCATTATAGTAACAAGATGCAACAAATTAAAAACACGATTAAAGTTAGACGGTAAAAAGGAAACAGTTAATTGGTAATAATTCTGACACGATCTTCTTGTGCATTTTAGATAAAAATGTGACATTCATAAGAACAAGATTATGGAGATAATATAAAAATATAAAAATGATAAAACAAAGGGGGAAAGAACCCAAAGAGATGGAACAACAGACTGTAGTAAGTAACCAGGGCCCTCTGCTGTCTTGGTCCGCACAATGCCGCGTAGGCTAGAAGTGGTCGGAGGAACTTCAACGCCAGAGGGCTACTCGTACCCTACGCCATGCCATTCCAAGAAAAGACTGACAATACACCGGACCATTCTATTAATTAGGTTATCTAGCTAATGCAATATATAAAAAGTGAAGCTAAACTAAAATTAAACTCCTCCCGAACAGGCAATAAAGGCCCAACGGGTTCCGACCGGCCGCCGTGTCATCCGCAGCCCATAGGCGTCACCGGATGCGGATATGAAGGGGCATGTGTTCAGCACACCGCTCCCCCGGAGCCGCTACATCTCAATCAAGTAGCTCCTCAGGTATAGACAGAAAAGAAGAAAATAAAAAAAAAAACACGAGAGGAATACGCTCAATGTAAGAAAACGTAGCATATATGAAAAGCACTCCATACCAGGTAAAGACAAAGACAAGGTATAAATAAGAACTGAAGAGAGAAAGAAACTGGTACACCTGCCTACTATCGTGTAGATAGGTTGCTTGCGTACGTGTCACCTTTCATGGACGTAGCTAGACGTATCAGGGATCCCATATCACTCCAACTGCACACCTACCACACCGTTGCAGAGGCTCCACTAGCTTGTACAGCCCCCCGCTAACATACAGGTTCTATGGAGCACGCTAAAGTTCTGCAGCGCGACGTGACATAGACTTGACTAATGTCTAAAGTAGTACTGGAGGGAATTCACACCATGAATCCTGCAGGGTTGTCCATAAATCCGTAAGATAACGACGGGGTGGCGAACTCTTCCGAACAGCACGTTGCAAGACATCCGAGATATGCTCAATAACCTTCATTTCTGAAGACTTTGGTGGTCAGTGGAAGTGTTTAAACTCAGAAGAGCGTTCCTGGAGCCACTCTGTGGCAATTCTTGACGTTTAAGGTGTCGCATTATCCTGTTGGAAATCCCAAGTCCGTCGGAATGCACAATGGACGTGAATGGAGGCAGATGATCAGACAGGATGTTTACTTACATGTCACCTGTCATGGTCGTAGCTAGACGTATCAGGGACCCCATATCACTCCAACTGCATGCTTACCACACCATTATAGAGCCTCCACTAGCTAGTACAGTCCCCCTGCTGACATGCACGATCCATGGATTACTGAGATTGTCTCCATACCCATACACGTCCAACCGCTCGATACAATTAGAAACGAAACTCCTCCGACCAGGCAACATGTTTCCAGTCACCAACAGTCCAATATCAGTGTTAACGGGCTCGGAATAATTAGAAACGAAACTTCTCCGAGCAGGCAACATGTTTCCGGTCACCAACAGTCCAATATCGGTGTTGACGGGCGCACGTGAGGCGTAAAGCTTTGTGTCATGCAGTCATCAAGGGTACGCGAGTGGGCCTCCGAAAGCCCATACCGATGATGTTTCATTGAATCGTTCGCACGCTGACACTTGTTAAAGGCCCAGCATTGAAATCTGTAGCGATCTTTGGAAGCTTTGCACTTCTGTCACGTTGGACGATTATCTTTAGTCGTCGTTGGTCCCGTTCTTGCAGGATATTTTTTCGGCCGCAGCGATGTCGCATATTTAATGTTTTATCGGATTCCTGATATTCACGGCACACTCGTGAAATGCTCGTACGAGAAAATATGCAGTTCATCGCTACTTCGGCGATTCTATGTCCCATCGCTCGTGCGCCGACTGTAAGACCACGTTTCAACTCACTTAAATCCTGATAATTACGCTAGACACTTGTTGGCTTATATAGGCTTTGCCGTCCGCAGCGCCTTATCCTGGCTGTTTACATATCCCTGTATTTGAATACGCATGCCATACCAGTTTCTCTGGCACTTCATTGTATTTTCGCTTTATACATGTTAAGCACACCTAAGAATTCAAGAGCACTTTGTGCAGAATACACATATTATTCTCAATTCCACCTATAGTATTACGAGATTCCGATAAATGCAATCCCAAAGCAGATTTGTTACGCAGCTGTCAGTGTTCCTTAAATCTTAAGGAAAAACAGCAGCAGGTTTGACCGATATAATATTTATCGTAGTTATAACAATCAATCCCGTATGCTCTAGAGCCATTAAATTCGTCATACGCTCTTTTCAGTTAATGTTTTACTCGCCATTTTATGACACCTGACCACATCAAACATTTTATTGACTTAAATATTTCTCTATTTTCTGGGAAATTTTGCCGTGAAATTTCAGTTGAATAGTTTTCATTCTGTCTCTATTGGTTGTATTTTCTAGGAGCGTTTGCTGCTGTTTATTATTCGCTTCTATCCGAATGCAAGAGCACATAACATCACTCACAGAAAGTAATTTTCTCCGTATTCCGCTTTCAGCGAAAGGTTGACGAAAGAACCTTGAATCATTGAGGAGAAGAAGGCTTTTTTATACCTTGGAATGTGACTTGAACTGGCATTGATGATATGGAAAATCTAAAACTTACGTTTGTTGTCAGCTTTCTTAATAGTAAGTTCAAGGTAGGTAATGAAGTTCTCTTCTTGTACTTAGTATATTTGCGAATGCATCCTACCTATTGTTTGGGCAAATGCGTTAACTTTACTGACGTCACCCCCCATCAGCAAAACATCTGCATTCTAAATCGTTCACAAAAATATCTGATAAAGTAGTACCCATCAGAAGCCCATCTTTTTGGTAATATATTTTGTCACTGAAAGTAAAGAAAAGTAAGCTAATACCAAATCTAAAAATTCAATTCCGTACATTGTGTACAATTGTTTACAATCTACAGTACCGATCCTGTTATGGTTTAGCAGATTCTGTCTAATAATTTCAATAGTTTCTTTTATCGGGACATTCCTCTGAACATTTTTTACATTGAAGAATGCTAATATCGCATTCCTTGATTGCATTCGCAAGTTCAGCTCGTATTTATGTTGTAAACCTCTATTCAGTAATGTATTTTTCATCATCCCTCAGTGGAATACTTTTTATGTTAGCAACCTTGTTACTGAATCGATGTTGCCCAATGCCATCCTTAGTTTTTACAACATTTATATTCCGTGGTTTGATCATTTTAACCAACTTTTTTTTATGTCTCATTTCGGTTTTCTCAGCATTATTCCCCATCCTATTAGAAATCTCTAGGGACAAAAACTGAAATGAGATTCGAAAGCTTCTTTACTTAACAGGTATGATATAATTCTTGTAACTGGCCACTGATTTAGTTGATTTCACTTTTGGTTTTAATTGATAAGGCAAGGGCTGGACTCAGCTTAATTTTCACTTTCGCGTAGTTTGGTGTGAGAGACCAGCTGCAAGGCTCTACCTTTTGCAGTTAGTAGTCATTGCTTCGGTACTGACTTGCTGCTTCAGTTTACAGAAGATGGTCATTGCTGACCTAACAATTTTACAATCGTAGACAGAAATAACGAAATTGATTATACAATTTTTGGATCACTGTTATATTCGAAACCATGCCGCAGCTTGTGAAGATTCATACTAAGGACCTACCGTCAAACTGTGCAATTAACTCATCTTTCGTATGAGTGATTATTACTTCCATTAGTACAAAACCGGACTTGTATGCTATTGAGAAATGTTTTGGAAGCAAACTCGATAGCAAGGCCACTGAACCGGAAGCTGGGATAACCAGGTGTCCCGTTGCGCTTCTCCTGAGAAGGTGCCACATGGGGTGATGGTCACACAATGGGCAAAAGCTAGTAGCAGGGCGCTCTCTGGTGCCCTGCAGCGACGCCGTGCGAATTCCGCGACGGTCAGAGAACCCTGTTGCGACCGCTTACAAGAACGTTTCATCATATGGAGTGAGAAGGAGGAACCTTAGTAGAAAGCGATATTGACTGCCGAACGTAAACATGACTTTTAGGATGGACAACAGAGATCAGTATTGGGCAGGTGAAAAGAAAGCAATAAATGTTTGAAAAAAGTAGGACACCTGTTGTGTTGGCAGATGAGCCAACACCGTGTTAATAGAGGAGGCCGAAATGCATGTGTTTTAGCTCACGCAGGCTCGCGTGAGGAGGGAAGAACTATACTGACGTGAGGTCTGGAACGTGACAAGGAATTAGAATTCAGAAAGCGGACGTCATTACTTTGATACTTAACTTTAATCCATTAATGATAAACGTCGCTCTTGCGGTACATGATTCACAATATTATCTGTTCACAATAGTAACTGAATATGGCGCCTTGCTAGGTCGTAGCAGATGACGTAGCTGAAGGCTATGCTAAACTATCGTCTCGACAAATGAGAGCGTATGTAGACAGTGAACCATCGCTAGCAAAGTCGACTGTACAACTGAGGCGAGTGCTAGGGAGTCTCTCTAGACTAGACCTGCCGTGTGGCGGCGCTCGGTCTGCAGTCACTGATAGTGGCGACACGCGGGTCCGACGTATACTAACGGACCGCGGCCGATTTAAAGGCTACTACCTAGCAAGTGTGGTGTCTGGCGGTGACACCACAACACCTCTGAACGTACGGCTCTTACACAAAAAGTTTTTTTCAAGAACATAAGGAAAACGGATGTTGGCTCTTCTGGAACTTTCCTCAAAGTGACTGTACCACGGGATTTAAAACAAAAAAAATGGGAAGAAACTTCTTTATTGGCTGAAGAACGGGACAAAAACAGCAAGGAATGGCGGTTTTCTGAGGAAACTGTTAGGCGTTTTTTAACCAAGTCAAACATAGCCCAAGGAAAGGGACCAGTGCTGTCAGAGACGCATTTTTACCCTTCAGAATTCACAGAAATAGATTCCAGCCAATCAGATGTAAATTGGAACTAAAAACGCGGTAAAAAATGGATGGACGCCGCCCCAAAGTAAATACACAGTTCAGCTATCTATTTTCTCCTCATGGTCAGGTCGAAGAGCTTCTCCGCAGGTTTTCTACTTACATATCCATAACAGATCTTTAACTTATGACACCAACATTGAAGGAAGGACGCAGGCCCTGCCGCAAATAGAGGTCGCAGTAATGTTTCGATTTACAGCTACAATATGGTGAGACCAAGCTGTTTCTGCGTGAGGGGTAGGGAAAATCAAATACGTTCCCTACTTTAACACCTTAGAGCTTCACTCTATCGAGTTATTCTGCAAGTTATAAAATGTATGCTTGAAAATTTCACAACAGGTGAGAGGTAGTATCCTCTATAATTCTGTGTGTTGCCTTCAGCAGTTCTATCCTCCACTAACAGTTCATATAATGATGATAACTCAGTACTTAGGCGATTTATTTTCTGTCTTTCCTCTGACCCCAGTGTCAGATTTACAGATGTGCGTTTCCACAGGTTGCCTTAAGATGCTGTTTACCGAGATGCTTTCACGGGTTACCTTTATGAAATATTATTAAGAATCAAGTACTGTTGCCATAAATGTGAATTGTCGAGATAATAAATAAACCAGATGACTAATACAAGTATTTAACAATGAAATCCGCAAACAGCCGTGCAGCTGAGGTGTTACTTCATTTCATTTTTTCTGTTTTTACTGCCAGTTTCGGCATTCCGTTATGCCATCTTCTGACCCCGTATGCATGTCTCCAAAATAGACGATTTTGGCATACCCTATCCCAAGTGCCTCCAAGGAAGCCAATATCGTTTATTTTGGAGAGACGCATACGGGGCCTGAAGATGGCATAATGGAATGCCAAAACTGGTACTACAAATAAGATAGCTATACCATTCAACTGTTGGCGAATTTCATTGTTAAATACTTAACCAGCCGCTGTCCTATGTCCGCAGTGGATCAGCAGAGACTAATACAACTATATAATAGAAGTATATACAATGACATTAATTTCCACATTCCTAATAAAAGGAAACCACCTACACTGACACCGCAACACTTCCTCCTAATGCGGCGCGTTCCAGATCCACTCTTCTCTTTCTTTGTGCCCTCTCAGACAGTGCGCGCGTCTGCAAGGGAAGTGTGAGGTAGGGTCAGAGAGAAACACACGCGCTCATACTTCTTGGTCATCAATGCCCTAGACAGAATTTCCTTTATGACCCGTTTTGCCGCCTAGTGTATTAACAACAGCTCAGGCACTAGATGATTTGAAGGTACACGGTACCAGAGAAGGAGGCGTCAGGGAGAGGGCCCAGTGGCGCTGCCCCTGCTGCCCTCGCAACCCGCAGCTCGCCGTCTCCTCTCATCGGGCATTCCGCGCGAGGCGGCTAAGTGCGCGATTAGCAGCGCGCAGCTGCTCAGCTCGACTCTGCGCCTCTCCTTCGGAGGCGGAAGCACCCTCCGCTACCGCCGCCGCCGCCCTGCGGCACGTAACGCAATCACTGCGCGCCGCGACGTGACTCCACTCCGCGGCCGGGGCTACGCAGCCGCCGCCTAATGACGCGAAATCACGTCCTCAGCTGTACGCAGCCACAGCACCGTTACCGACAAATTTCTCACCCGCTAATGAATCCAATCCTGTTTCGAATTAGCGATATCGCATTTCCTGGAACGATCTCACTGCACCGCCACATTCTAGCGCTCTTAGGACAAATCTAATCACTGTCATGCAGCACGTATTCGTTTTGATTCTTACTTATTATTCGCTCTCATTCTCTTTATTGTCAAGATCCACTGTGCTTTTCCAAAAAAGAAATCTGCCTGACGACGTCTTGGATATAACTTTGAGACAGATTAGTTCAGGAATTAAAATCCACAGCCTACCATAATACTACAAACGTATATGTATAAAGCTTTAGCGATGAAGAGATTAACGAAATTTTCGATGACTCAAATAAATTATTCAGTACCTCCGATTTAGATAGAAGAAAAAAATTTTAAGAACAAAAAAAGGGAACAGAAATTCCTTAGGAGAATATTGAGTGGGCGAAAAGAATGTGACAGCAGTCACTTCAAAGAATTTTTCACTAAGTATAATTTAATCACTGCAGAGATTTAAGGATGATGAAGGAAGATTGTGTACGTGGAAGAGATCTGGAGACAACGCCAAAATTCAGACAGGTTGTGCAATGGTAAGATACAGATTTCGAAATCATATTTGACACAGAGAGGCATTTATTAGTGCAGATGATGTTTCTGGTCATAATTTATTAAATATTAAGTACAAACGTAATCTTAGGACGCTCAAGCCTTTTTTTTTTTAACTTGGATGCCTAAGGGGGGGGGGGGGGGGGGTTCGGCGAGCCCACAGGTATTAAATAAGTTTACTGACGAAAAATTACAACTTTCAAAATGTTTTATGTATTTTAACTGAGGCATCGGTTTATAAATGTTGTTAATTGTTATAAATATTGGATTATTGGATTGAGTGAATAAAAAATTGACATATTACAATACAAAATACAGATGTGTTCATATACAATAGACTACTCTGAGTCCTCAACTGCAAGGCAAGAGACACACTTCACAATTTTTTTCTGAATGTGTGTTGCACACATGTTTATGACACTGTCCACAATATTCTTTTGGTTTACTTAGATTGTTGTACTTCTGCTTCTTTGTTTTAGCTTCTCTTACACAAATATGTCACCGATCTTTTCCTACAGGAGGCTGATGTGCTTCTGTCGTAACTTCTTTGATTTTCTTTTGTAGAATAGTCTCCACTGATTGAACAATTTGGTTAGATAACGCTCTTGCATTGGCACTTCTTTCTTCTAGCTGCAATTTCACTAGTTCCAGCGCCCTCTAAACAAGCTTAGCATCTCATCAGTGGTGAGGTGGACCCCTTGGTTTATACAGTAGAGGAAACCTATCGTTCACTTTGTTGAAAACATCACAGATTGCTGTGATCTTGTCTGCTTCCCTTCTTAGCTGGCGGGTACTTTTGTCATCAAACCTTATGACTGCAATAAGTTCCTTGAAAAGTTCTCTTGCCGTAATACCCTTGTAAACTGGCCGACCCATTAGGTCTGACAAAAGATCGTGTACACTGACAGAATTGTCATTTGCCCCCATAAGTATCAGGAATCCTATAAAGGCATACAATTCTTTCTCATTAGTCAAAGTAACATTTCGCCTAAGTGCCTCTTCATTTGAATGTTTTACTGTAACATCCATGATGTCAGGCGTAAGAAGTAACTTCAAGGCTTCTCCAGGTGAATGGCAAACATCAGCTGGAGTTACTCCTGCCTGCTCTCTTACTATATTAGCAACAGACCTCCGAGGAATTCTAAGCTTTGTGGTTACGTACCTTCTTCCAGACTTGGCCACAATAACATCCTGATGGTCACTGCCTGAAGCTGTGCTATCTTCATCTTCTCTAACATCCACATCACTTTCCCGATCTGAATCATACTCCACAACACCATCCTCATATCCACTTTCACTCCCCGAGTCAGAATCTTCATCTAAAATTTCATTCAGAACACTTTTTAAAACGACTCACGCGTTCTTTTAGTCATTTCTAAGTCTGGGTGTGAACAGTAGGGAACTACACTAATTCACTGCAAGTTTACAAGATAAATAACAGCTGGCTGACATCAACAATCTCTTCCTCTCAAAGTAAACCGATTGTTGTGAATATCAAGAATAACAACCAACAAGAAACTAACTTGCATTGTTGTAGAGATGAGAAATATTAAATACTACAAAGGAAAATTTTCTATAGCATGGAAGCCTACGGGAGGGTATGTTGGACCCATAATAAGTTTATTTTTTTTCTTTCAAAGCAGGAATTTTCTATAAAACATATTGACACTAATGTTTCATAAAATAGCCAACAAACAATACCTCAAAGGGAATGTGCAGTATGAAAGTTACTTGGGCAAAAGCAGGGGACATAAATGCGTCCTAGGGTTAAGATGGTCATGAAGACAGCTAGGAAATTAAAGAGACAGGACTTGTATAAGTTGTAACGACCAGACATTGTTGACAGATTTATACAGAACATTAGGTAACGACTAAGCCATATATTAAAAAGAAGAAACAATAGGAAAGGAATAGACAGTTGTGGGTGATGATATAGTGAAGGCAATACAGGAAACAACCAGGCAAGTAAGGCCCAGCAGAGGTACAGTATGTGGATACTGAATTGATCAACAGTAAAACAGAAAGAATTCAGCTTTTAAAGGACCCAAAAGAAAATATACACGTATAAGAAATGATATAGACTACTGAAAGATCTAATTTTAGATAATGCATTTAGACAACTAACACCTAGAACTATTATTATCTGTATGAGAAACAACCATAATAATGCTGTTTCACTTGGCATGCAGTAAACATGAGTCTGAAGAAATACTTTAAAAACTCAAGATGAATTTCATAATTCCAATAAAAAAAGGCAACTGATGACATTGTATTGATTAACTATCAGTTTCACTAGTTATAAATGTAAGATACTAACGCAGATTATGTACAGACAAATGGAGAGGACGGGTTTGAATTGAAAACACTGAAAAGAACGTTGGAGGAAAAGATAGAGCCCTCAAACAACCCCTGCAGAATAAAACAACAGTAAGTGAATAGGAATGTAAGTAGAGATGGAACCATGCCAAACAAATTACTAGACTTGCGCATCGAGTAATGACATCATTTTATAACAAGGGTAGAGCACGATATACATCTGAGAATAGCTATTACCTATGAACTAATGAAAAATTTAAGCAGCGCAGAGAAAGATACTGTAGAATTAGATACTATAAGCAAAAGTCAATAAAAAAATGTGCAAGAAATTGTAGCAAATAGGAGCTTCAGTAATGATAGATGAAGAGACCACATTATATAATACCACTATGCATTCAGTTGCAGTGGAACTACAAGTGGCTTTAAAAAGTATGTGATTCAGAAAAGCATGTGAACCAGATAGTATTAATACCTTTAAACTATCGACTGTAAGAACTATTGACGAATCAGCCTTCTAAACTCAGCCTATAAAACATTTGCAGATATAACTAACGATGATATGAAAAATATTGAAGTAGATGAAAACTATTAAAGCAATAGAGGAACAAAGTGAGTTCCAGAAAGGCTGCTCATGCAGTGGTAATATATTTGCGAAAGAATTTTAGAGAAACGACGAGAAGTGAATTTAGAGATATATGTAGCTTTTACTGACTTCGGAAAAACTTTTGGCAGAGTGAACAGAAGGAAACGATGGGACATAATGACTAAAGCTGTACATCCCAAGAATCTTTCTAAAGCTGTAAAACTAACAATGAAAGTTGGTAAAAATAGAACCGAAGAAAACACTACCAATAATGGACATAAAAAAGCCTGTGGCTCATCACCAACGTTATTAAAATGTTTATACACAGGGCCCTAAAATAAACACCGACAAACTAGGGAAAGGTTCCTTACACAGAAATAAGTGAAAACGTCTAGCAAGAATCCTCTCCAAAATGCATGCCTTATGAGGTATGAGCATTTGTTCATCTTCAATACTGTGAAACAGAACTCTTCTACAGCAAGGTCTTTGCTTTCCTTATTGTGGGAGGAGGGAGTATTGCTCGAAACAAGAAAGACATGTCTAGTAAACAAGGGATTTAAAGCGCATACTTGGAAAGGTATTAACACTAGTTCATCTTCGCTTGTGTGAACACATCTCTTGTACTGCATAAATCATCGAAAGTTCTTAAGGTATGAAATTCAGAGGCCATGTTTCCTAGTCATGTTTTTCTTGCTTTGGTCCAAAATACCTCCTCCAAAAAGATGAAAAGCTAAGAGTTTACATTATAAGAGACATTTCATAGTATCGAAGATCAACAAGTGCTCATATCACTGACGGTATGAACTTTAGAGACCTTGTTAACTAGACATTTTTTTCTTGTTTTGATGTCAGGAACTTGTCCCTAAAGTTTGTCAGTGTTTTTAGGGACACCCTGTATTGATGGTTTGAATAATATCTGGAAACAGGACAGATTCATAGAAATAAGTATGTTAAACCCTTATGCATTCAGATGATGTCATAAATTCTGTAGAAACTGAAAATTACTCGTAGATACACAAAGCAGTGCATAAGCTACATTAATTATGGAAGAGAGAATTCAAACTTCTTGTATCAGTAAAGAAAACTAATACTTCTTCATGGAAAATATCCACGAATTCAAAAAAAAAAAAAGTAGATAATAGTCCACTTGAGGAAATCTTTAGCTTTAAATTTTTTTTGATGTGATATAAGCTGTGATGTGGACAAGGGTGCAGAAAATAAATTTAACAAATACCAACGAAGTTGCGGAATGGTAAACGAAACATTTCAAAACAAAATACAGTTGGTACAATAAAATTTTATAAAATCAAGGATACTTGTACTGCTATATGAAGTGAGACATGGATCCCTAAAAAAGTGGTAACAGTAAACTACAAACAGCACAAATAAGATTTCCTGCAAAAGTTAGAGATGTTAACAGAGAAGACCATACAAGAAATGAGGATACTAGGAATCAACTAGATATTTATAATATGTTAGTAACAATACCAAAGAAAATAAAATATTATGGAAAAATCACCTTTAAGGAATGTTATTCCATGCCTTATCAGCAATGAAAAAGAACGGGTGTAGGAAGAGCCGGCAGTGAAAACTGAAGATGGAACAGGCATAGGTACCTGAGGGTTAAAGTGCTGTTAGAGGGACAGAAGTAGTAATAGTAGAAGAAAAATAAGAAGAAGAAGAATGGAGCAACTGTTAGATGTGGATGTGGACCTGAGGAGATGAGGTCTTCTAACTTTTTTTTTTTTTTTTTTTTTTTTTTAAAGAGAGAAAAGTGGACAAACGAGGCAATACTCATCCTTGTTGTACACACATGAAAAAACGTTTTGCATCACCTTGTTTTCGGGAGCCCCGGAACTTGTACAGAAAATTGGAAAAGTGATCAACATAAACATCATTTCCACCCTTTCTGTTGCTCATGAAAACCACACTTTGCGTGATGTACCACCATACAGCGAGACCTTCAGAGGTGGTGGTCCTGATTGCTACACATGCAGGTACCTCTAATACACAGTAGCACGTCTTCTTGTTGTACACACATCAACAAACGTTTTGCATCACCTCAGTTCCGAAAGTTACGGAACCTGTACAGGAAGTTGGAATAGTGATTAACATAAACATCATTTCCGCCCTTTTTATTGTTCATGAAAACCACAGTTTGCATGTTGTACTACCACACAGCGAGATCTTCAGAGGTCGTGGTCAAGATTGCTGTACACGCCGGTACCTCTAATACCCAGCAGCACGTTCTCTTGCACTGATACACCCGTGTATTCGTCGTGGCATACTATCCAGAAGTTCATCAGACACTGTTGGTCTACGTTGTCCCACTCCTCAACGCCGATTCGGCATAGATCCCTCAGTGATTGGTGGGTCACGTCGTCCATAAACAGAACTTTTCAATCTATCGCAGGCATGTTCGACAGGATTCATGTCTGTAGAACATGCTGGCCTCCATTCGAGCGATGTCGTTGCCCTGAAGGAAGTCATTCACAAGATGTGCACATTGGGGGCGTGAATTGTCGTCCCTGAAGACGAATTTCTCGCCAATAAGCTGCCGATATGGTTGCACTAACGGTCGAAGGATGGCATTCCCGTATCGTACAGCCGTTACGGCGCCTTCCATGGCCACCAGCGGCGTACATCAGACGCAAGTAATGCCACCCCAAAACGACAGGAAACTTCCACCTTACAGCACTCGCTGGACTGTGTGTCTAAGGCGTTCAGCGTGACATGGTTGCCTCCAAACACGTCTCCGACGACCGACGATTGTCTGGTTGAAGGCATATGCGACACTCACAGGTGAAGAGAATGTGATGCCAATCCTGAGCGGTCCATTCGGCATATTGTTGGGTCCGTCTGTAAAGCGCTGCATGCTGTCTTGGATGCAAAGGTGGACCTCACCACGGACGTCGGGAGGGGGGTTGCGCATCGTGCAGCCTATTGCGCACTCCTAGGCTGTCGGACCCACTCTCTCTAATGTGTATTAGAAATTCGTCGAGCAATCCTCATCACTATTGTATTGTTGCATCGCAGAGAAAAGAATGGAGCATAATTTCGTCAGAATAATAATAAGATATACCGAGCGAGTTGGCGCAGTGGTTAGCACACTGGACTCGCATTCGGGAGGACGACGGTTCAATCCCACGTCCTGCCATCCTGATTTAGGTTTTCCGTGATTTCCCTAAATCGCTTCAGGCAAATGTCGGGATGGTTCCTTTGAAAGGGCACGGCCGACATCCTTCCGCAATCCGATGAGACCGATGACCTCGCAGTTTGGTCTCCTCCCCCCAAACCAACCAACCATCCAATAATAAGATAATATTAATAATAAAAGAGTAATAATGATACATAGAATCTATGTATTACATGATTCTATTTAAATACAAGTTTAATTTTTAACACTGTAGTTAAGCACGATCGGATATAAAACTTACAGGAAGCACGAAGATTACGAAAAGAATTCAGACGTAATAATTGGTTGCATACACAGTACAACGGCAGTCTCCATAAATGTAGCTCTTTAGATCTATTCATTGCTGTACACTGTATAGGAGCCAGTGATAAAATATCACTGTCAAATAATACGCGAATTATGGACAAAAGAAACAGATTAGATCGACAGCTTTCACTTCAACTGATATCGTTAGTTATGATTTTAATATAATATATTATTTTGTCAGATAAAGATAGTTACGATTTAGTTCCGGTACTTTCATTTTAAGACGGTAGTCTCTGGAATCTCTGCAACATATCTGAGAGACTGAAAAATAGATCGCGAGTTCAAAGAAGTTAACGGTACCTGGGCTGCAACAGAATTCATGCTACTTCATCTTTATACATTTCTATAGCGTTTTATAAATCGTCGGACATTAAATACAAACTGATAATAAGCAATTAAAATTATATCTGTGAAATTAATTAGTACGAGTGTGAGTTAATAAATAAGTCGCAAACTGGGATATAGGTGTCAGAGCAGCGAATACAACCATGGGATTTGTTTACTTTCTCAATGTACACAATAAATTGATTCACTTATCCCATCGTTCGAGAAGGGCAGCGTAGAAGTCTTGTAGCAGCGTTCACATCTAACGAGTGACCTCTCGGTGTATAGAAAGTTTATTTGGTTCCTGAAATTGCTGCAACCCACAAGACCCGTAGACTGAGAAACAATGTGCCATCGTTGGATAGCTAGGAAGGCCAGGACGCTCCTTGTCTGTGACTATTTGGTCCTGTATCCAAATGAACTCAGATTTCCATGAAATGCAGTTGCTTTGGACGTGCTCTGTGGACAATCCCTCGGATCACAGAGATCGCGTTGTTCTAGCCAGGCACACACTCATAGCACACCTGCCGTCTTCGTCTGACGGCAGTTCATAAAAAATTGGCTGGGGTATATTGTGTATAGGCTGTCTTCTTGACGATATGTGCTTCCACCTTCTTGATACGTATAGGCGCAGAGGTAGCTATGCTACTGATGAAAGAGATGCTCCTGGCGTCACGGCTAACGGAATATCTCAGAGTATCCCACGACTGGGATGTCGTCATCCTTTGCACTGGTCGCCACCATAGCAGAGAAACGTAGGATCGGTCAGAGGCACTACATCAGTGTGTGTGACTGCAGCCGGAACCTGAGTCCAGGACACTTCAGACGCTCGCTGACCGATATCGCGCAGGCACAGGGACACGTGTTGATGAGTGGGGTAGCCATCGAGCACCGTGGGTAGTAACGGCGTGTAAAAGGACCACAGTGCAGCGCTAAACTCACCAAGCCAGCGCTGAGCAACGACAACCGTTGAACAGCCACACCATCCGTAAGCACTATCGTGCAAATTTGTCATTGAGTTTATCTGAATTTGTAGTGTTTCCAAAAGTGTGAACTAGCCAAGACCACTTACTAACAGCGTAGAAGAGGGCGTCTTAATTAACTGCCTCAAAGATGCATTAAAAACGCATTCACATAACTTTTCTTCGCTACGTATTACAAGCGAATGAAGGCAGATGCTACACCTGGAAGCCACGGTGTCAATAAACTTGAAATCCGTCGCACATTTCTCTTATGCACCATTGACTTCCGGAAGGCCTTCGATACAGTTCCACACTGTCGCCTGATAAACAAAGTAAGAGCCTACGGAATATCAGACCACCTGTGTGGCTGGATTGAAGAGTTTTTGGCAAACAGAACACAGCATGTTGTTATCAATGGAGAGACGTCTACAGACGTTAAAGTAACCTCTGGCGTGCCACAGGGGGGTGTTGTGGGACCATTGCTTTTCACAATAGATATAAATGACCTAGTAGATAGTGTCGGAAGTTCCATGCGACTTTTCGCGGATGATGCTGTAGTATACAGAGAAGTTACAGCATTAGAAAATTGTAGCTAAATGCAGGAAGATCTGCAGCGGATAGGCACTTGGTGCAGGGAGTGGCAACTGTCCCTTAACATAGACAAATGTAATGTATTGCGAATACATAGAAAGAAGGATCCTTTATTGCATGATTATATGATAGCGGAACAAACACTGGTAGCAGTTACCTCTGTAAAATATCTGGGAGTATGCGTGCGGAACGATTTGAAGTGGAATGATCATATAAAATTAATTGTTGGTAAGGCGGGTACCAGGTTGAGGTTCATTGGGAGAGTCCTTAGAAAATGTAGTCCATCAACAAAGGAGGTGGCTTAGAAAACACTCGTTCGACCTATACTTGAGTATTGCTCATCAGTGTGGTATCCGTACCAGACCGGGTTGACGGAGGAGATAGAGAAGATCCAAAGAAGAGCGGCGCGTTTCGTCACAGGGTTATTTGCTAATCGTGATAGCGTTACGGAGATGTTTAACGAACTCAAGTGGCAGACTCTGCAAGAGAGGCGCTCTGCATCGCGGTGTAGCTTGCTCGCCAGATTTCGAGAGGGTGCGTTTCTGGATGGGGTACCGAATATATTGCTTCCCCCTACTTATACCTCCCGAGGAGATCACGAATGTAAAATTAGAGAGATTCGAGCGCGCACGGAGGCTTTCAGACAGTCGTTCTTCCCGCGAACCATACGCGACTGGTACAGGAAAGGGAGGTAATGACAGTGGCACGTAAAGCGCCCTCCGCCACACACCGTTGGGTGGCTTGCGGAGTATAAATGTAGATGTAGACTTTCCACTTGTGGAGGTTAACCCAAAGGGCAATATATACTCCAGTGTACAAAGAGAAAAAAAAGGGGGGGGGGCGCTACAAAAGAATATCCGAATCGGGCGGATATCAGTAGATGTGATGTACATGTTCACAAACAAAAAAGTACAACTTCAGAAAAATTGGACAATTTATTCAAAAGAAAGATCTTGACAAAGTGAGAAAGACAGTAATGTCTTGGTCCACATCTGGCCCTCATGCAAGCAGCTGCATGGCTTTGCCTTGTTGGACGGCTTTGTTGGATATCGTCCTGAGCGATATCGTGCCAGTTTCTCTGCAACTGGCGCCCTGCATTCTCAAAACTCCAAACCGGTTGGAGGGCCATGCCCATAATGCTCTAAGCGTTCCTAATTCAGGAAAGATCTGGTAATTCAGGAGTGATTTGGCAAGCCACGAAGACAACTAGTAGAAACTCTCGCTTCATGCGACAGGGAATATCTCGCCGAAATGTAAACCCAGTATGGCTTGACATAAGGACAACAAAACGGGACGTAGAGTACGGTCTACGTTCCGTTGTTCTGCAAGGGTACCGTGGATGACAGCCAAAGAGATCCTGTCATGAAAAGAAATTGCGCCCCAGACCATCACCTCGGATTGTCGGGCATTACGGCAGGCGACAGTCAGGTTGGCATACCACCACTATTGGGGGCGTCTCCAGAGAATCTTCGGTGGTCATCGGGTATCAGTTCGAAGAGAAATTAATTCCGGAGACAATTTTACTCCAGGTAGGGAGATCGAGGGAGAAGTTGTGCTGCAGACACCCCCGACAGCGGTTGGATTCCATTCTGACTGTCGCCCGCCATATGCCCCGACAACCAGGAGTGATGGTCTGGGCTGCCATTTCGTCTCATGGCAGGATCTTCTGGTTGTCATCCACGACACCCTAACGTCACAGCGCTACGTCGGCGATATCCCACGGCCCATTTTGTTGCACTTCAGATCCAGCCATCCTTTGCATACATTTCAGCAAGGTAATGGCCGCCGATACGTGGTGATAGTTTCTATTGCTTATCTTTTGCTTTCTAGCCCCTACCTTGGCTAGTGAGGCCACCGGATCTCTTACAAATTGGGAACATTTGGAACATCATGACGCGTCAATTTGACAGAATTTGCTGAAGTATTAAAAATGGTTCAAATGGCTCTGAGCACTATGGGACTTAACTTCTGAGGTCATCAGTCCCCTAGAACTGAGAACTACTTAAACCTAACTAACCTAAGGACATCACACATCCATGCCCGAGGCAGGATTCGAACCTGCGACCGTAGCGGTCGCTCGGTTCCAGACTGTAGCACCCAGAACCGCACGGCCACTCCGGCCGGCTGCTGAAGTATCCCCCAAGAGGATATCCAACAACTCAGTCAATTAATACCAAGTCGAATAACTGCTTGTGTTAGGGCCAGAGGTGGATCAAGTCATTACTGACTTTCTCACTTTGTAAGGCACTTTCTCTTAAATAAATCATCCAATTATTCTGAAATTGTAATACGTTTACGTCATATCTAACGATATCCGTTTCATTTGGATAATTCCGTCATAGTTGTTTTTTCTGTCATAGACTATAGCAGGGCAGCACAATGTGCATGCACCGGTGCATCGCACAGTGCAGAGTGCAGAAGACGGCTGCGCTATGTTGACGACGGTGCAGACCCCCCACTCCTCGGCTTTGCGCAACAGCGCTGCCTCTCACTTCCTTAGCTTGTTGCTCGCGCCGCCTGTCTCGACCTGTTTCAAAGGTTTTACCCTGTTGTCTTCGTCATTGCCAAATACTAATGTACACTAGGTGGAAAGCTTAGTTTGGTGTACCGGTACAAAAGAGATATATATGATAACTGTATAACTGTAATGGTAACAATTTTAAATTTGGTTTCAACACAAATGTATCTTCCTATGTGTTCTTTATTTTATTTGCAGTTATGCTACTAAGATCTGGAACAAGAGATTGGCTGACAGGTATTCTGAGAGAATTTTTTAAATTACAATTAGAAATACACGCACGCAATCTAGTTTTTGTATAAGACAAAACAGAAAAAAAACTTTTCACATACATAAGTGGAACCAAACATAGAAATAATCTTCACTACTTCTCTGTGTAACTTGGGAAATTCTTCCTTCGGCAAATACTGGTAGAATTGGAGCAAACCTTTTGTATTGTAAAACACATCCTTTCGGTGAACATCGCTTTGCAAATCAATTAGTTCGAAATGTAAATCTCAAGGCGCACTTTCGATATCCATCGAAAAAGGTTTCACAAAAACATTAAGAATTGGCTCCAGGTACGTAATTTCCTGAAACAATAACAAAGCCAGTGTTAATAAATGAAAGTAATGTAAGCCGTTGTTTCGAAGTACTAAACTGCGATCGATTTTAATAAACATGTAATGTGTATTATTGGTTTTAATGTAATGTTACACTTGCATATGTAACGCTATCTCCTTTATTCAGCTGTATGTCATATACCGGCACATTACCTGGAATCTGTCGTTAAACGCATTTGCAAGGGATCGTAGCACCTCGACGTATTTTTCAAAGCGCGCTCTTCCTGCACAGATGCTGTCAAACAAAAACATAGTACCGTTTTGATTAGAGCGGTTATAAAAATCAGGCTGTTTTAATAAAGGTACAATTTATATCTCGCTTACCTAGTTCAGGAAAGTGTTGCGTATTCTACTCAGAAAGGTTGTCTTTGACGAGCTTCAATTTATACTGAAAAACGTTTATTTTGCTGATCATATCGTTGATGAGATTGTTTTCTTTTGGAGTTTCAGACGTAAATCATTTAGGAGAGCCATAATGTCTGCTAAAAATCCTAAATCAGCTACCCATTCAGGGTCATGAAAAGTGGCTCCGGACGTCCTTTGCTATCCAAAAACTGAGCCACAGTGTGGCGTTGTCGAGAAATCCGGGAAATCACTTTCCGTTTGCACTGCCTGCGCACCTCAGCGTGGTAGGGAATATCTGGATACTCCTCTTCAAAGGAAATCAAAAATTCTTTGAATTGACGATGAGTGAGTCCATGAGAACGAATGTAGTTCACGATACGCACCACTACCTTCATCACATCTTCAAGACCGACAACTTTCGCACAAAGAGCCTCTTGGGGCGCAAAACAATGAACGGAAGATAAATTCGGCATGTTAAGTTTTTTCCGCAGTAGGCCAATAAATCCTTTTGCTTTACCGCACATTGCTGGTGCCCCGTCTGTGGTTACAGAAAACAGCTTTTCCGAAGGGAGTCCTATTCCTTCAGCTGCCATTTCAACAGCTGCTAAAATATCCGCCCCTGTAACAGTGTCCTTCAACGAAATCATATCCAGAAGCTCTTTCGTTACATGTAGGTCGTCGTCCACGCCACGCAAAAATATTACTAAGTGAGCCGTGTCGTTAATATCCGTGGGCTCATCAAGTGCGATGGAGTACGCTAGGAAGTTTTCAATTTTGGCTGCCAGTTGTTCATGCAAATTCTCAGCAATGTCGTTGATTCTCCGATGTATTGTCATTCTGGAAAGTTGTATTCTGCTGTACACGGGAGCCAATGTGGGTTTCATTGTCTCTACTACGTCCAACATAATGTTTTTAATTAATGGGCCGTCCATAAATGGCCTCCCAGCTCTTGCTAAACGTAGAGCAACTTTGTAACTAGTTCTGAGAGTCCTTTCGCAACACCCCTCATCTTCTTCACCCTAAAGTAGAGAAAAAAAGATATGTTAGAAATAATTTATGCGAAAACGGAAACTAAGGAATCCAAACAAATGTTATTTCGTTTCGCATGACCTTTAACCAAAATATACATGCTAAAGTACTTGCAACAAACTTCTTTTGTAGATACAGAATTCTCTTCTGCAAGAGTTTGCAACTTCCGTAATTCTTCCTCTCTGGCATCCCCTGTTATATCACTACACTTTTCTGAATGCAATTTGCTGTAGTGTCTTTCAATAGACGATTTTCTGACGCACGTAATTAGTGTACCGCAGTTAAGACATTTGGCTTTATCGTCACAACGCACAAAAAAGTAGGAGAGTTCCCATTCCGGCTTAAATTGAATTTCGGCAATTTTCCCTTTTTTTGGAGCAGATGGTTCCATTATTCCGGTAACTGTCTTGCGCTTACGTATTCCAATGTTGACTAAGCCGTCTGGCAGCGCTTTCGGCAGCCCACAGCGTCGGCCTCACCTGGCAAGCCGAGTTGAGACGAAGTATGCCGAGTGGAACCGATGCACTGTGCAGGCACTCGCTGCACCTCGCTTTGACGCGGGCGGTTTTCCGTGTTTGTGCGGCCTGGACTATAGGGTAGAAGGAGGTATGTTCGCCAGGGAGGGAAGTTCGCCGTATTTGTTTTTCTATTGCAACAGATATGTTAGCACTCACTGCCATCTGTTGGCGATCATGAGAAAAACTGATTCACAGAATGCCCATTCTATGTTGCCATCTGGTGGTAGCACAGAAAATTACGTATTGTCCTCACAATCAGTAGTGGAACACATTTCGTGAGAGGACTCACACTGAGATAGGGGGACATTTTTTTCTATCTCCACCATTTGAGATCCGTTTTCGCTACTGCAAATATAAATAAATTATTATTTTGACTGCTAAAGTGTATAAATATGTGCTGAGAGTGAAACGCCAAAGAATTAATTTTAAATTACTTAACAATGCTGTGATATATTATTGTATAATAAAAATGCGTGTTTTTGGAGGGAATTTCGCCATTAGTGTAGCGAATTTCCCTCCCGTTCTCGTCTGACGCAATACATCGACATTTATTAGACTAGACTCGTGAACAATGAAAGATATTGTTGTAGAAGAGCTACCTTACGTAATATTTTGGAATTCTTCCTGTAATTGACCACTTAATTAATGTGTATTAATATTCATCGATTTTAATGTTGACAATAATTTTGGGTGAAATTAGAAGTTGATGCACATTTCATATTCTGTTACCCTGTTTAAAATTAGCTAAACTGGCGTTCTCTATTGACTTTCCAGGCAATATGGTTAGACAATCGAAAGGTCTGTCCGGTAAATGGAAAGAAGAGGGTTCAAACAGTGTTGTTACAGCTGTTCACAATGGACAATCTGTGTATGCTGCCGGTAAATTGCATGGGATTCCGACGAAAACTCTTGAGGGCCACGTAAAATGTGCTGGTGGCAGATTACCAAGACAGATGTTCGGCAGGCCACCAACTTTTTCAGCAGATCAAGAAAATGAACTTGTTACCAGAATCATCAGACTCCAGGCTGTGGGATTTGAGATTACAAAAGAAAAACTACAGACGACGGCATTTGAATACTGTGCAAAGAGAAATATCCTAAACATGTTTAGAAATGAACGTGCAGGGAATTTTGGTTTCAAGGATTTCGTGCACGCCACCCTGAAATAGTTGTCAGAAAAGGAGAAAGTTTGAGTTACGGAAGACTGATGCGTTTAACGCTGAAAGAGTATCCCTGTTTTATAATCTTCTGGGAAAAGTTTATGATGCCATGAATCTTTCATCTACCCCACAGCTGATCTACAATGCGGATGTAACAGGATTGCAACTCACCCTTAATCCACAGGAGAAAATTTTAGCTTTGAACGGTTCAAAGCGTGTTCACGTGGCAACACACGGGAAAAAGGGAGAAACTGTGACAGTCATGGCTTGTGTCAATGCCACTGGAACAAATTTAATCCCCCCACCATGATTCTAAACAAGGGAAAGAACAGGAAGGATATTTGGGGTGATGGGTTGCCACAAGGCTCGATATTTGAATGACACCTAAAGGGTACATCACTGTCGATTCATTCTGCAGATTCATGGAACATTTTAAGCGCCACAGACTAGCAGGAAAAGCACTGGTCATTCTGGATGGACACAAAAGCCATTTGGACGCAGCAGTCTTGAATATAGCGGAAAGATCGAACGTCGAAACTCTCTGTCTGCCTGCTCATTTCTGTCATGAGATGCAACCCCTGGATAATAGTTTATTCAGAGAACTCAAAGTTTATTGGAACAAAGCAGTAGAAAACTTTAGAGGGCGATACACTGGACGCCCTGTGCCGAAGATCTATTTTGCTACAATATTTACAGAAGCTTGGTTGAAGACGGCAGTCCCAAGAACCGCTATTTCCGGGTTTTAAGGCAACCGGAATTCACCCTTTTGATCCGGAAGCCATGCCAAAGGAAGCTTTAGCACCAAGCACTGTCTCAGATAATCCAGTTCCTCTCGAGACGGGTTCCGCAAGCACATCTCAAAATGACCTGGAGAGCAACGACAATCACGATGTCAACTCCTAACATCCAAAGGAAAAGGATGAATTCACGGGCAGTTTTGATCACTCGGAATCTCTTCTCTTTCTACGAAGACGGAAATAATTCCACGATGAACACAGATAGCAGTAGGAATGAACAAGTAAGTACGTCGGAGCCTGATCGAAGAAAGAGTAGACACAGCAAAAAAAAAAAAAAACTGCAGCCTGAGTGCAGTGGAGTTACATTGAATCCCAAGAAACGTAAATGTGCCACATCTTCTACCTGAAACGACTGTGGAGAAGACTACTAAAATCCACGAGCAAGGAAAGTGGAGTGGTACCAGTGTGTAAGTTGCCAGAACTGGTTCCACGAAGACTGTGACAATCAGTCTGTGAAGAAATGTGGCTTGTGTACTGTTTGTAATGACTTGGACTCTGATACAATTAACGTGCACGGAAATGTCACAAAAATTATCTAAAATTGTATTTTTATGTCCTGTAGAATTTTAAAGTGTCTTTTATAAACAGCAGAGTTTAAAGTAAACAAAATTTGATTTCAGGCGAAATTCCCTCCCTGGGTGGGATGTTCGCCGGTTGGCTACATTGTACGGAAAAAGTTTGCTATCATTTAATACGTCACTTTCAATAGTTAATGGAGTTTTTATTTCGTACCTAGAAGCAATCTTATCATATTAAAAAATATTTCATTATGTTTTCACGAATGAAAACAATTTAAAATATTGTTTTGTAAACTGGTAGCGAACATCCATTCCTAGTTCAGCCTAAATGCGGTTCTGATATTATGGGCCAGTTTTTCGTAGCATGACCTGGGCCCCTTCTGGTTTTTGTGAACTCCTACCACGACGTCTTTTCTTCAGTTTTGCTGACTGGGGTGTTGCACTGTTATCAATATCTTCACAGCGAGTGTGTTGTGGGTTATAGCACTATACGTCAACAGAACAATTAGTTCTGCTGATGGAAAAGCCACATATAACACTATTATATCAGGAACTGTCCCATGTACTATAATGTTACCCTTTTTATAGGATTTGACCGTGATATATGACTAATGGATTTGGAAATCAGACGATTAGTTCCTTTTCCTAAACGTTATCTAGCTGTTAGAAGGAAACGCAGTAAAAATGGAATAATACTGAACCTAGGAATCTATGTACTAAGTTCATTAAGTAGTTTGTCTAATGGATCTTCAATCGCCAGCCTATCTAGGCAAAGAAATGGTTAATTTTCAGAAAATCGAAAGAAGTAAATCTGGCCTGGCCTATTTTCCTGCTGTTCCCTAATGTAACTTCACAAATATTTATAATTTTGAGTACATAGTTCTGAGGAAGACACAAGAGTCTTTTAGCTACTACACCCACATAGATACCTATGAAGTTCTGATCTACAAAAGCTACAAATTTTTAATCATTGCTATATGCTAAAAATATTTGGCCGTGGGGGACTTCTATGTTTGTGAAACGCCTGGTTAAATCCGCAGGACAGAACAGGTAGTTGGAATTGTGGAAAGGGGCAAAAAACGAACGTCTATCAGTTACACTCCAACACATATAACTAAATCTAGTTGCCCAAAAATTACAGCGCAAATTTCCGAGCTTAACTATCGACTGAACATGTCACACAATCTTATGGGTTTTGAGCACAACCTCCTTAATTTTTAAAACGGCTGAAGGCCCATGATTCAAAACACAAATACAATAATTTTTTTCAATGCAGAAAGCAAAAGCCTTTATCTTTAACTAATTTTTCTTAAATAAGGCTGAAGCTCCAAACAATGCAAGACTTGACACGCAAGGAACTTTCAATTCTAAAACGGCTGAAGGCCCATTATTTAAAACCCAACTAAAAGCATACAAATTCAAAGCATCGGCTAAGAGCCATTCAAATACACAATCAAAAATCAATAAGAAAAGGCAATACAGCCAGCGGAGCTCAGAAGTTTCTGGGGGTCCGTCTGCACTTCAAATATTAACGTTCTCTTAGGGGAGACAGGTAGTCGGCCGAACTATATCCGATCCGCCGGCAACCCAAGGAAGAGACAGTCAACGGACCCACCGACAAGGCGACTTGCTTTCCACCCGACTAGTACACAAGGAACTCAAAAGCCGAAACGTAAAAGGCGAGTATACATGAGCTGTCAAAATTACACACACGTGTTGGTCAGCGACAACATTGTAAGAAAAGGACGCTGCCTGAATTTTACTCAGCGGCCAGGGCAGGTAACCGGAACGCTAACGGCTACAAGGCAGAAAATTCTGCTGGTGCACTTGGACTCCAAATAACCAAAATACAGTAAAGCTCCACCGGATGGTGGCCAAACTTTCGCCAACTAGAACACTCGCTGTTGATCACGGGAATACCCCCAACAGCCAACCGTGAAAACTAATGGCACAATGTGAACGGACTGGCTTCGATAGTTAAATCACCACTCCACTTTTATGTCCTGGGTCGGTGAGCCACGAACATCGTAGCAAACGGAACAGCTCCCACACACTCCGACATTGCGTAGAGACCGCCAGTGGGCCCGGCCTACTGCGCTGCGCGGAGATTTCCTGGCCGATCCACACCAACCGACCGACTCCTCGCACAACAGCACTCCGACAGCACTGTAAATAACTCGTCAGTCGAGCTCACACAAACTCTACAGTTTCACGAACACTTGTACGAAGAACTAGACAATAGTAACGGCAGTGGCAGTGGAATAACAAGGACGAATCACGAGTCAGTACACGCAGCCAACCCATAAGCGACTGCCCTCCAACACACAATACGTCCAACCAGATGGCCGACCGACGACCAGCCAAGGTGGTCGGCACTCAAGTGAAGTGTATCGGCATCCATCGGGCGAGTCATGGCTGTCCGAACCTCACTGCAGCCGCGCCCCGACTGAACCTCTGCCACCTCCTAACTCAAACACTGCAAAGTCCGAACTCCACTACTAGTGCGTTCCAACTGACTGGCAGAGCCGAACTAACTCACAACACACGACAACCAGGAAGTAATAGCAGTCCGCAAAGATAATATGTGAGGGCGTATATCGATAAACGCCGCTGCTGCCGCTGACGGGCCGGCAAGGCGGAAATTCAGTGACACCAGTAATTGAAATTAACATAACGAGATGGCAGTACAGTAAAAGCAGGATGTCAAATGAGATATGGCACGAACACGAGCCACGCACGGCTCAGTTTGCATTTTGTGTAACCAACAAATTAAATACTAATATTTCTGACACCATACTACACACATTTAAATGTATTAAGACACTTTCTCTTCCCCACCTAAGCCGCTTTCTCTTTCTCTTGACAAATGATCTGTCAAAAGCCAAAGGTAGGGAGGGTGTGGTCATTCTATATGGTCATTCAATAATTTCATGCAACCCTACTTCAGTGTTACTGAGACACATAAGCAAATTTTTTTTCGTAGTTCTTTGTACTTTGCTGAATCTCATTTATAACTGAAAGAACTTTATCTGTACTTTGCTCAGAACTTATTTACTCATTTCCTCTTCCAAAAATTAGTTCACAATAATTTTCTTAGACATTTATTCAAAAATGGTTCAAATGGCTCTGAGCACTATGGGACTTAACATCTGAAGTCATCAGTCCCCTAAAACTTATAACTACTTTAACCTCACTAACCTAAGAACATCACACACATCCATGCCCGAGGCAGGATTCGAACTTGCGACCGTAGCGGTCTCGCGGTTTCAGACTGAAGCGCCTAGAACCACTCGGCCACACTGGCCGGCAGACATTTATTCAAAGATGAAACTTAGTGCTTGGAGATATTGAATATAGCGCCTCATATACAGGGTGTTTCAAAAATGACCGGTATATTTGAAACGGCAATAAAAACTAAACGAGCAGCGATAGAAATACACCGTTTGTTGCAATATGCTTGGGACAACAGTACATTTTCAGGCGGACAAACTTTCGAAATTACAGTAGTTACAATTTTCAACAACAGATGGCGCTGCAAGTGATGTGAAAGATATAGAAGACAACGCAGTCTGTGGGTGCGCCATTCTGTACGTCGTCTTTCTGCTGTAAGCGTGTGCTGTTCACAACGTGCAAGTGTGCTGTGGACAACATGGTTTATTCCTTAGAACAGAGGATTTTTCTGGTGTTGGAATTCCACCGCCTAGAACACAGTGTTGTTGCAACAAGACGAAGTTTTCAACGGAGGTTTAATGTAACCAAAGGACCGAAAAGCGATACAATAAAGGATGTATTTGAAAAATTTCAACAGACTGGGAACGTGACGGATGAACGTGCTGGAAAGGTAGGGCGACCGCGTACGGCAACCACAGAGGGCAACGCGCAGCTAGTGCAGCAGGTGATCCAACAGCGGCCTCGGATTTCCGTTCGCCGTGTTGCAGCTGCGGTCCAAATGACGCCAATGTCCACGTATCGTCTCTTGCGCCAGAGTTTACACCTCTATCCATACAAAATTCAAATGCGGCAACCCCTCAGCGCCGCTACCATTGCTGCATGAGAGACATTCGCTAACGATATAGTGCACAGGATTGATGACGGCGATATGCATGTGGGCAGCATTTGGTTTACTGACGAAGCTTATTTTTACCTGGACGGCTTCGTCAATAAACAGAACTGGCACATATGGGGAACCGAAAAGCCCCATGTTGCAGTCCCATCGTCCCTGCATCCTCAAAAAGCACTGGTCTGGGCCGCCATTTCTTCCAAAGGAATCATTGGCCCATTTTTCAGATCCGAAACGATTACTGCATCACGCTATCTGGACATTCTTCGTGAATTTGTGGCGGTACAAACTGCCTTAGAGGACACTGCGAACACCTCGTGGTTTATGCAAGATGGTGCCCGGCCACATCGCACGGCCGACGTCTTTAATTTCCTGAATGAATATTTCGATGATCGTGTGATTGCTTTGGGCTATCCGAAACATACAGGAGGCGGCGTGGATTGGCCTCCCTATTCGCCAGACATGAACCCCCGTGACTTCTTTCTGTGGGGACACTTGAAAGACCAGGTGTACCGCCAGAATCCAGAAACAATTGAACAGCTGAAGCAGTACATCTCATCTGCATGCGAAGCCATTCCGCCAGACACGTTGTCAAAGGTTTCGGGTAATTTCATTCAGAGACTACGCCATATTATTGCTACGCATGGTGGATATGTGGAAAATATCGTACTATAGAGTTTCCCAGACCGCAGCGCCATCTGTTGTTGAAAATTGTAACTACTGTAATTTCGAAAATTTGTCTGCCTGAAAATGTACTGTTGTCCCAAGCATATTGCAACAAACGGTGTATTTCTATCGCTGCTCGTTTAGTTTTTATTGCCGTTTCAAATATACCGGTCATTTTTGAAACACCCTGTATATATATATATATATATATATATATATATATATATATATATATATATATATATATATATACTCCTGGAAATGGAAAAAAGAACACATTGACACCGGTGTGTCAGACCCACCATACTTGCTCCGGACACTGCGAGAGGGCTGTACAAGCAATGATCACACGCACGGCACAGCGGACACACCAGGAACCGCGGTGTTGGCCGTCGAATGGCGCTAGCTGCGCAGCATTTGTGCACCGCCGCCGTCAGTGTCAGCCAGTTTGCCGTGGCATACGGAGCTCCATCGCAGTCTTTAACACTGGTAGCATGCCGCGACAGCGTGGACGTGAACCGTATGTGCAGTTGACGGACTTTGAGCGAGGGCGTATAGTGGGCATGCGGGAGGCCGGGTGGACGTACCGCCGAATTGCTCAACACGTGGGGCGTGAGGTCTCCACAGTACATCGATGTTGTCGCCAGTGGTCGGCGGAAGGTGCACGTGCCCGTCGACCTGGGACCGGACCGCAGCGACGCACGGATGCACGCCAAGACCGTAGGATCCTACGCAGTGCCGTAGGGGACCGCACCGCCACTTCCCAGCAAATTAGGGACACTGTTGCTCCTGGGGTATCGGCGAGGACCATTCGCAACCGTCTCCATGAAGCTGGGCTACGGTCCCGCACACCGTTAGGCCGTGTTCCGCTCACGCCCCAACATCGTGCAGCCCGTCTCCAGTGGTGTCGCGACAGGCGTGAATGGAGGGACGAATGGAGACGTGTCGTCTTCAGCGATGAGAGTCGCTTCTGCCTTGGTGCCAATGATGGTCGTGTGCGTGTTTGGCGCCGTGCAGGTGAGCGCCACAATCAGGACTGCATACGACCGAGGCACACAGGGCCAACACCCGGCATCATGGTGTGGGGAGCGATCTCCTACACTGGCCGTACACCACTGGTGATCGTCGAGGGGACACTGAATAGTGCACGGTACATCCAAACCGTCATCGAACCCATCGTTCTACCATTCTTAGACCGGCAAGGGAACTTGCTGTTCCAACAGGACAATGCACGTCCGCATGTATCCCGTGCCACCCGTGCTCTAGAAGGTGTAAGTCAACTACCCTGGCCAGCAAGATCTCCGGATCTGTCCCCCATTGAGCATGTTTGGGACCGGATGAAGCGTCGTCTCACGCGGTCTGCACGTCCAGCACGAACGCCGGTCCAACTGAGGCGCCAGGTGGAAATGGCATGGCAAGCCGTTCCACAGGACTACATCCAGCATCTCTACGATCGTCTCCATGGGAGAATAGCAGCCTGCATTGCTGATAAAGGTGGATATACACTGTACTAGTGCCGACATTGTGCATGCTCTGTTGCCTGTGTTTATGTGCCTGCGGTTCTGTCAGTTTGATCATGTGATGTATCTGACCCCAGGAATGTGTCAATAAAGTTTCCCCTTCGTGGGACAATGAATTCACGGTGTTCTTATTTCAATTTCCAGGAGTATATATATATATATATATATATATATATATATATATATATATATATATATATATGAAACAGGTTTACTCGGATTAATCGAACGTCAGGAAAGGACCCGACATGATTAGGATTAAATAACAAGGTGAATCAAATTTGCTGCTTTAACGCAATAATTATTCAAAAAGTTAATTTGGAATTGATGGTTCACACTCTTATAGTTCTAATTATACTTCGTAAACTTTTTGCTGTAGGCGTTGTGTGAGGCGGACAGTAATGTCACCACACTGCTCATGGTAAAGCGTAGAAGTTTCTTGAAGTATGGGCTATTTATTTCTTCTTGGCGTCGTCTTGACGTCCGTGAGGTAGCCCAACAACTTGCACCAATTCCGAAATAAATCAGCAGGCGTCATCCATGGTTGTTGTGCAACAACTTCCAGTCAAGGTATTACCCGCTCCGTCCGAGTGTTGCCCCTTTCACTGCTGGCTACAGATTGTGTCCTATCCTTACCACTCCGCTACAGGTAGCGCGCCAGAAAACCAAGAAACCTTTCACGCTTCCCACAGTAGCTTCCATGAAGTAAAAAGCACTCCATCTTTTACATAACAAATCCTACACATTGTCCGTAATCATTTACTATTTTATAGAAATGACAACCTGCAGAAATATATAAATTTTCATGCACAAGCATTTGCATTTCTTTAATCCATGTCAAAATATTATTTACTAAATTGTATATTTCGCGTATTTCTTTGCGTAAGTTACAAATATACGTTTGCAAAGCACTCTAACATCACATATGTCATATTTTTCAAATAGGGCTTCCATATCACAGTTACATTGCGACAAATTTTAGAGGCAAAAGATGTTTACAAACTTAGATGAATGATTGCATAGTGTTATAGGGTACTCTTGTCTTCCGGATTCCATGTCTGGACGGCTGGACCCGACCGTTCCTGGTTTCGATAACACTCAGGCGCGCTATACCACCTTGAATGGCTCGCTGAACCATCCGATCGTACTCTCGTCAAAGGTGGGGCTCCATGGAGCAGCAGATGTAAAATACCTACCTGCAACCCCGCTGTTCGACAGTGCTGGATCTAATCAACAATGAGTGACTACACCTCGATATGGCATATCGAAAGAAATTTCCTCAGCAGTCAGAGTCTTTATTAAGACTGGGCTCGATGTTGCAACAGCGAGCTGCCTTCTGGACGTAGCTAACGTTTAAATTCGGTTGCTTACTGACAGATATGGCTTCCATAAAATTTTCACTTTGGGCATATTTACTGTCACTGATTGAACAACAGTATTTCCTTTTGTCTAAGGAATTTCTTTGCTGTTGCACGACGTCATCGTTCACTAAAATTCTTGTGTGAGTCATTTAGCCGTTCACTTTGTTTCAAAAGTTCTGGACGAATTCACTAGTTCCTCACCAGCCGAGTCATGCTCGCATTGCTCCGCCGTAACGTACAATGGTATATATAGAAGACGGGACTTCGAAACAATCTGACCAATGTTTTGAAACATATACTGAAAGTAAAGAAAAATGTTTGCCATTACATACTATATAAGCCCTTTAACTGCTTTTGAATAGCCCGCATCTCGTGGTCGTGCGGTAGCGTTCTCGCTTCCCACGCCCGGGTTCCCGGTTTCGATTTCCGGCGGGGTCAGGGATTTTCTCTGCCTCGTGATGGCTGGGTGTTGTGTGATGTTCTTAGGTTAGTTAGGTTTACGTAGTTCTAAGTTCTAGGGGACTGATGACCATAGATGTTAAGTCCCATAGTGCTCAGAGCAATTTTTTTGCTTTTGAATATAACACTGTATATATGGTCACCATCACGTTCGTGCATTCCTCCAGGCTGCGAACGAAAGCTTCCAGCCGCCAGTTGAGCATCTGCAGTGGGATACCCTCGACAGCTGTACGTATCCTTTCCTCGAGTTCAGCCAAGTATAGTGTACACTTGACTCCTCAGGTACCACCTCCATCCAAGAAGAGGTCAGGAGCAGTAAAATCGGGTAACAGGGCTGCCCAATGAATTTCTCCACATATGAGAACCAATCGATCAGGATAATTACTCCGCCAGACATTCACGCACTGTCAGGAACCATATGATGTTCTTTAACGTTACAAAAAAGTCTTTTAACATTAGCTATCGCGATGGAAAAAAAAGAAAATAAATAAAAATGGAGCAAACGAAGTGACAGTGCTCCGCATAACCACACAATCAAATAATATAGAGGTTTCAAACGCAACCGACGAGGACTGCTTTCATTACGTGCCACCCAGTACCTGCAATTTTGTTTACATGCTCCACCCTCTAGACGAAAATGGTCCTCATCCAACATCAATATGTTGCTTCACATCTGAAGATCGGCTGCTAAAAGTTCAAGGAACTTGTATTCTTTCCACAAGATTCAGTACTTCTGGAGGATTTTACCCAGTTTACAATCATCTGATGATCTTTCTCATGCTGTTCCAAATCTAAATGGTGAGGAAAGAGTCGCTGAACTGTGATGGAGAGCTCGTTATTTTTTAAATATATCCCGACGGCTACCCTCGATCCCCTCAGCTCCGCAAGACTGTAATCACAAATGACCGTCCTTCTTCATTGAAGAGAATGTATACTTGTTTAGCATAGCCGCAACAGCAACGCCGTACCACGTGACAGAAATCTGTCTGACCTTGTACTGTAATAGACTAAAAATCAAATGAAAACAGTCTCGGTCGCGTGTTCAGATTTTTTTTTGGTAGCAACAGGTTTCGGCTCTTTTCTCAGACAATCTTCAGGCTTTTCACCGCTGCAATACAGTAATGCAGTCTCGCGTGAGATTTACTACATTGCCTCCTCAGTGTTCCGTCGTCTGAGATGGTATGTGGCGAGATTCGCTGCAGTGCAACTACCGTTACTGGCAAGCCATTGCTATAGCAACCTCATATAGGTGTCTCTGCTGCAGCGAGCACACACGTATGCCCACAGGCGTCAGTCTGTCACAATAGCGATCACAGCATACTTGTCATTTTGTTCCTTTTAGTTAAATTAATTGTGATAGGATTAGACACGTAAATTTAATCTATGTAAGATTTGTATTTTTTTCCGCATCTATTTTTCTTATAAATTCGATTGAACCAATCAATGTAGCACACCTGATGCATAATTGGTTGATGATCTAATGCTGCAGGTGACGGTCGGAGCTTACAGTATCTCGACTAAAGCTGCTTCATTCAGCAGTGACATCCTTACTTCTATGGATCTCGCTCCGTCTGCACCACTAGCAGCCATAATTGGTATAAAATCGTACTTTATAATTACTGTAGCTCTTATTTTAGACGTTGTTTAGGCATATTTTCACACCTCTATAATAAATATGTATTATTACTGTGTTGCAGCGGGAGAAAGCCTGAAGATGGTCTGAGGAAAGGGTCGAAACCTGTTTCTAATGAAGAAAAAATATTAAAACGCGATTGAAACTCTTTTCATTTGATATTTAGCATTTTATACCGATCGCTACTTTGCTCTAGTTATAGAACGCTTTCTAAAATCCTGTACTATAAATAAGTCTGCAACACTATCGGTTCTACATCAACGTTTTAATTCTGTAGTTAATCGTTGAAATTCCTGTAATGAGATACTATACCTTTCGTTATATTGGTCTCTTTTTCTGACTCAACCAATGGGTTTAGCTATAGAAATCCTAGTAATAATGCCGCACAGTGCTCCAACTAGCGAATTTGTACTTTCTTGTCCATCAAAACGACCACTGTATTCTCCGACCACTACACCACAAACCGCGTTGAAAGCAATTTTCCACCACAGCTGGATTATCTCTGAAGGGGGTAATGGGGGCTATACGCTAATTTATGGCACCATTACAAGTGCGCAGCACTCGTATCTTTATACTGTATTTCGTATTAACAGTCTGCTTAAATGACTGTCGATTAAACTTTCCCACTAACAATTACTTGACACTGCTAATATTAGAATAACGTGCTTTCTTTTCGGGAATAGTACCTATACGGGTTAGGCGTTGTACAGAGTACTGATGAATGACAGAAGTTTTTGAAAGTACTTGAACTGTGATTTTATTGAAAAGTGGCAAACTTAAGATGGTATATGAACATGGTTAAGGGACGTTGTGGACAAGGACTCTACTACCTTCGTAGTGGTAGGATGTGTAGGCTAGAGCCTTGAGATCCGTTTGCTAAATCACAGTGACGGAATTCTGTAACACACTTGAGAACATAGCAACCGATAATTAGAAAATTCCCAAGCGGTAGAGTGTCAACGCAGCCGCCAGTACCTGAGCGTATAGCATAAACTAATTGTAATGTAGCTGCTTCGAATTTCGCCAGTAGTAAGACTTGTTGAAACTTCTGTTATAATCTGCACTTATTAGCCGGCCGGAGCAGCCGAGCGGTTCTAGGCGCTGCAGTCTGGAACCTCGCGACTGCTACGGTCGCAGGTTCGAATCCTGCCTCGGGCATGGATGTGTGTGATGTCCTTAGGTTAGTTAGGTTTAAGTAGTTCTAAATTCTAGGGGACTGATGACCTCAGCAGTTAAGTCCCATAGTGCTGAGAGCCATTTGAACCATTTTGCACTTATTAACAAATGGAAATTGTTGTGTCTAGACAAGACAGCCTAGACACAATGGGAGGAAGCCGAAAAGCACGCGCTAAGCTAAAGCAGGATGGCGTGAGGTCTGAAACTGGATACGTAATGAATGCTATAAAGAAAAGTACGTAGCTGCTGGAATACTTAACTTTAATCCATCCTTGTGGTACATCTGGAGATTGTGGCGATACAAGTGAGACTCCATAGATACATGCAATGTTACTAATGGCGCCTTGCTAGGTCGTAGCCATTGACTCAGCTGAAGGCTATTCTAACTATCTGCTCGGCTAATGAGCTATGCTTCGTCCGTGTAGTCGCTAGCAAGGTCGTCCGTACAACTGCGGCGAGTGCTATTCCGTATCTCGAGACCTGCCTTGTGGTGCCGCTCGGTCTGCGATCACACAGTGGCGACACGCGAGTCCGACATGTACTAATGGACCGCGGCCGATTTAAAGCTACCACCTAGCAAGTGTGATGTCTGGCGGTGACACCACAGAAATATTAAATAACAAATCCAGAATCAAAATTATTTAACAAGAATAACGTCTCAGCGCTATCCTAGGCGACGTCGCTTCAGTGTGCTCATTTCAACATCGCAAGACATATGTCTTTGCAACGTCCAATAAGCAGGAAAGGTGTCTCTTTGTTCCACAAGCCATGCGGGACCTCGCTGACAAATCTCCCCCCCAAACAATACTATTGGCTGACTGACCTCAGAGTAATGTGCTTAAGACATACCGAAAAACATGAAGCACCTATTGTAATAATTGGAACACTAACTATATGTTCTTTCAGACATGCAAATGTTTGTCGATACACATACGATTAATTACATTGGAAGATCATAGCAGATGGCTTTTAGCATGTACCACAGTCTCATGGCAAAAGCCTTCATTCTAGGCCGATTCAGATAATTTTAATATTACTATTGTAACAATGACTATTATAAAAGCACTCAGACAGGAAACACTTGGTGGATATGCCTGGACTGCGCTGACTGATCAAAATGTGTTATGACCGAACCAACATAACAATCGACAATACTTACAAAGTACATATCAGAGCATGAAAATATCAGCACTCGACTTTTCAAGGAAGATTTAAGAGAGCTGAATCGCAAGCCTACTACAAGAGAAAAACAAACGAATATATTTATAATAAGTAATGAAGAGTACCTCCTAAACCTACAATAAAATAATCACGTATACAATGCAAAGACTGAATAGAAATTAGTTAATTTGTTAAAGAATTTAGCGCACATGACAATCACTAATATTGATGTAACTTGCACTGTTTTTACCATAAAACATTCACAGTGGCAGCGAACCCGTCTCACTGCCACTCTCAGCTTTGTAGCTTTGTAATTAATGCTGTGGTAGTGGATCACGTGACACTAAATATCCAATACTTTACTTCAGCGAACGCTTTCGCCATGACACTCCCTTCGCTCTACCCGTGAGCCTGAGACCTGTTTTGACGGTAGGGAAATCCAACATGTTCTCATTATCTCTCGCATCTTGCCGCTTACTTGGTTGGCAGAAGAAGAACTCAGGTTCCACCCCTTCTGATAGCTTGGTTGGGTTGGGTTGTTTCGGGGAAGAGACCAAACAGTGAGGTCATTGCTCTCATCGGATTATGGAAGGACGGGGAAGGAAGCCGGCCGTGCCCTTTCAAAGGAACCATCCCGACATTCGCCTGGCGTGATTTAGGGTAATCACGGAAAACCTAAATCAGGATGGCCGGACGCGCGATTGAACCGTCCGTCATCCAGGATGCGAGTCCAGTGTGCTAACCACTGCGCCACCTCGCTCGGTTTCTGATAGGCAAGCGCGTCTCAAACGAGCGTTCCTGTGTACGACTTCAGCAGTAGATTACCTTACATCCTGAATATGGTGCAGCCTCCCCCCATCACTAACCGGTTAATGCGATTATTTGACCGTGATCGCTTATGCTTAATGAATTTGACTTTCTATGAAGATAACGTCTCCGAAGGAATTTTGGCCGGTTAGTGAAGGGAAGTGTGCAACAAATTGTTCTAAAGGAAACCTATTCGTCTCGTGCATTTTTTGGTTCTACATATTGGTTTTAATACTTTTTTATTTCAGTTTGTTGGCTTTCGGGTCGTGCCCATTAACCCACCTCAATACTGGACAGACTGTGTGACAGTGTATTGGAGACGATTTCCTTGTCAGTTACGACAATACGAACGTAAAGACAATACAGCACCCAATCCCTGAGAGAAGGTCTCCAACCCGGCCAGGAATCGAACCCGCGCCCGTTCCGTTAGCAATCTGCCGCGCTGACGCCCCAGCTACCAACTCGGACAAGTTAAGATACAGTGCCATCACGTAAAATATACGAAACGAAAAGAGGTACCACATCACTCAAAGGGCCCACAAAAAATCTAATTGAAATAATAAAGAAAATAATTAATACTTTCGCCAGCCCAACTGGGCGCCGTTTGTCCACTGTCTGATCAACAACGTACACAGCAATGAATATGTAGGTCATTGGCTGCACGTTTGGGCACTCACTGTCGACTGTCTGATCAACAACGCGAACAGCAATGAATACATAGACTTTTGGCTGTTCGTTTGGGTACCCTCTCTCCACTGTCTGATCAACAATGCGGACAGCTATGAATATGTAGCCTATTGGCTTCACGTTTGGGCACTGTCTCGACTGTCTGATCAGCAATTCGGACGGCAACGAATACTTAGCCGTTTGGGAGTACGTGTGGCAACAGAAGGTTTTCACACGTTTCTGACTTAAAACGTTACCAAATAATAATGAATAAAATAGGAAATTACCTGATTCGTTAAAATTAAACTATGTTAATTTGGAAAAGATATTGAAACTCGTTGTTGAAAAATAAATGATGTACTACAGGTATCTCTTTTGTTACGACAACAATTTACATAACCTCACATTGAAGTTAACTTACGTGCGCTAGTTCCCTGGGTATGGTGAGCTACGTACTTTGAATAGAATGCAATTACTGTGAACGTTTACTGGATCAAATAAGCAGTTGCTGGCTTTCAACAAGTTGAAAACGTTAAAATACGAATAGTGCCAGTACACAATAGTATTATTACAACAGACACGCATATGAAATACGTAAACTTAATTTATTCTTACTTTCAATTAAGATTGCCAGAATAACTTTAATTTTCAGTTACTTCACTTTGCCTTCAACCAGTTAGCAACAATGATTTTGCCTCTTAATATTATTGAACAACACTGATAACTTACGAATTCTTCATTATTAATTAATTTCAGTTATCATTTTTGCAAACAAATAAAACTGGAAATGATTTTTAGTACTTTTCTGCTAGCTATTTAAACAACTACACTCGTGTATTCCGTAACTGGAGAAGAATGGGACCGTAAGTAGGTGACAATTACTGAGCATAATCACAAGACCAGGTACCTACTGTTCTTACGTACAACACAAATTATTAAAACAAAATTCATTGAGAATGTCACTGGGGAATGCCTCAAAAAGTTTCTAACGTGAACGAAAATAAAACAACATCAAAGTTAGCTGCAGAGGTTAAGCCGTCGTCTTCGTTGTCGTTTATAACCATCTAATTCCTGCACGTAATACTGTGGGCACACCTCGATTAGTAGTGACCATTTGTGGGGCGGGATCATGAAGTTATTGGAGCCTCTTACGTCTCCTCACAGTCGTCATGCTCATAGTGCCTCGCTAGTAACATCTACACCTCACATAGGCCTGACACTCCACTCCACTTGCGTCTGTCCACTATCAAGTCTCGCAACCGAGTAAGTCTTCTGCGTGCCCTACTCTGACGTCACATTAGCGTCCAGAGACAGCACTTCTACACAAGTCTTTACCCTCTGCCAACGATATTGGTTTCATAACTTTCCCTAACGGCATTAATCCAGAATAAACACATCATAATACAAAATAATTTATGCATGTTACAGCAACATCACATTTATAATTAACTCATAGTATCTAAAGATTTACAGAGTAAAACTGGTATGTCAAATTTGTAATAAACATAATGGGCAAAAAATATAGGAAGTAAATCTGTATTATAGTGTTACAACGGGCGGTAGGAACGTTCCTTTAAACAGCACTTATGCGAGTTTCTATCCTATCCCTGTATTCTCTCTCTAATTTCTAGTCGTCGACAGAATGTTGAAACCAACCCTTACTTTTAGAAACCTGCTCCATGTCGTCACATTTAGAAGCCTTTCTTATGCATTCCGTCTCCCCGTACCTACCTGCTTCATCACGGAGTACAACTGACTTTTTCAATAGGCTATTGTTTCAAACGGGAATGACAAAAATAATCCATGACTGACGATAGGTATGCCTTTTCGCTCAGAATGAAATCATTATACCATGAAATTAACTTTAAACACCTCAAAGAATATTCTTTAAACGTTACTGTAATGTGATCAGTACGCTGCTGTCGAAAGGTTATTTCACATCTGAGTGAGCATTTCATTTAATATTAGAGTGTTCAAACGATTTCCAGATATTTAGTGACTACTAGAGTGAATCCAATTACGTGCACATTTAGCTATCAAACGTTTTCCATTGCAGTACCACCCACTGCATCTAAGCCTACGTACATTTCACAGTCAAAAGCACTTAATTATGGCCTATTTCGCCCTAGTGAACTAGTGCCTGGATACGAAAGACACTTTTGTTGTATTGACACGCACACACGCACACACAGTGCACCGTGTGGTCGCAGTATACACCATATTTGATGTGAGAGCTCGTATACTCCACCGAAATCAGTTTTTGAAGAAAATGACCAATATTACAGTAGCCTCTTGATTTTGAACTTTTCAGTCGTTTTGTAGGTAACATTAGAAGCGTCGTTTTAATTATTGATATCACACTGTTAAGCCAGAGTCACACAAAGCTTACGAATCATCGCTATTGGAACAGCACCGAATTTTATCCTATTAATTCCGATAATTCCGACAGTTTCTCTCGGCCATAAATAAACAAGAGGCTATAGGTATTCCCATAGGCTACACGCGACTGGCCGGACAAACACATACTATCCCGACAAGAGACTGGGTGAACGTTTTCTTAAAATTAAATATCAACAATAAGAGGTAAGTCATTTGGAACAATCATGTTGAAACTACCTAGCATCATCTTAATTTTAATTCAGCTATAGAGAACTTCCATAGCACAATCTAAAAAAAAAAAATCGAGTGAATTTCACGAGCAGTACAAACTGAACAATACGGAAGGAACGAAGGTAAATTAGGGTTTAGCACATATTTGCATTATAGATATATTAACGACGTGATTATTAGGAACAGAGCTCAAGCTCACCTGGGAAAGAGGTGCAGAAGGAAATCAGTGGTCCTTTTCTAACGAACCATCTCAAAAGTCACCTTAAATTTATAAGGGAGTCGAAGTGACGCGTAAATCTGAATTAGTAGACAGGAGTTTGAACACCACTCCTTCCAAATCCTGGTCTAATGTGTTAACCACTAGGTCACTTCCGTCTGTGCCAAGCGATGAAAATTAGCTTCCTATGTTGTGTCGCTTTTTTGTGTGTCACTCACTACCCCAAAGGGTTAAGGCGATAGTGTTTACAGCCAAATCCCTCTGTCCCCTGCTGCGAGTGCTACATATAGAGATGGTTTAAAATTATGGGAATTTATGTAACAGCAAGAGAAACCACTGGCAAACTTTGGTCAAGATCGAATTTTAAACTTTGTTCCTGTAACCACCCTCCTCATAATACAATACGGAGATCTAATTTTTGTGCTGCGTGTGTGTGTGTGTGTGTCTGTGTGCGTTGTGATATGACATACTATAAACTGAGTTTCATTTATTGATGTGTTTGGGTACGGTAGTTGATTTACAGGCACTGGCAGGGAGGCTAGTACAGCGCAGGCAGCTGGTTGGTAGACATGGTACCATGTGGAGCTCTCAGATTTGCGCGCAACCAAAATGTGACGGCATGTCAGCCAGGTCGCAGTCGCATAGATATGACTGACTTTGAAATTTGTGCAAGTGAAGTACAAACTATTGTTATTAGAATGATGCAGGATACAACGTTTCAAAGAGAAGAAAAACGGCGACACCTTGGACACGCAGATGTCTGTGTATTCAATGTATGAAATACGTTACGGCGCCGAGAAGATTCTTTTCAGATGAATTTAGTACATAATTAATAACTTTTGCAAATTTTATTGTACAAACGAGCTGTACCTATCCAAGCGAGGTCCTTGTCGATGCCCATCGACTGAGCTAGTTACGAATTAAATTATTTAAATAGTTAATCTGTTAGAGACATTTTAATTGAATATTTTAATAAAATTTGCGTATTTTATAACCCAAGACAGCTGCACTACCAGCAACACAGTAAGTGTGGGCAGAATATACTCATCAGCAACAACATTTAATTTACAACATGTATGTGACTGTTACTTTTAACTGTTTATTATTTTGTCAAGGTTTGCCTTTAACTTACAAATGGTTAAAGCTATAAAAATTATGATTACAGAAATGCAAAGACCAGTAAAAATTCTGTAACAAACGGATACTACACATGTGTATACAATAACGTCTTAGCCCACAGAGTGCTGGAATTGAATTTGACAACAGCAATGGAAACACACATTTGTTTAATTTGCGGACAAACAACTTTATGTAGAACCGTGATTTACATTTCTCTTTCGTCGGATGTATCTGGACGCATCTACTTGATTTAAAATTGCTTTATTGTAGAAGGAATTCTGAAATAAGGCTAGTGATCATTCTACAACGTTTCTTGGAATTTCTGGGGAAACGGATGCGAAAATTAACTAAGGCAGGACAATTCTGAATGGAGGTGTAAAGCGAAAATTTATGTCCGGTTTGGCAGTGGTGTAGTTGCTTATTTTTGGAACATAGTTCTTTTGCAAGATGGTGGTCTCAATCCTTTGTTCTTTTTGGTCATCAGTCTTCTCAGTGGTTTGATGCGGCCCACCACGAATTCCTCTCTTGTGTTAACCTCTTCACATCAGAGTAGCACATGCAACCTACGTCCTCAATTATTTGCCGGATGTATTCTAATCTCTGCCTTCCTCTACAGTTTTTACGCTCCACGGCTCCTTCTAGTACCATGCAAGTCATTCCCTGATGTCTTAACAGATACCATATCATCCTGTCCCTTCTCCTTATCAGTGTTTTCCACACATTCCTTACCTCTCCGAGTCTACGTAGAATCTCCTCATTCCTTACCGTATCAGTGCACCTAATTTTCAACATTCATATGTAGCACCACATCTAAATTGCTTCTATTCCCTTCTGTTCTGATTTTCCCACAGTCCATGTTTCACTACAATATAATGCTGTACTCCAGACGAACATTCTCAGATGGTTCAAATGACTCTAAACACTATGAGACTTAACATCTGAGGTCATCAGTCCCCTAGACTTAGAACTACTTAAACCTAACTAACCTAAAGACATCACACACATCAATGCCCGAGGCAGAATTCGAACCTGCGACGTAGCAGCCGCGTGTTTCCGGACTGAAGAGCCTAGAACCGCTAGGCCACCACGGCCGGCGAACATTCTCAGTAATTTCTTCCTCAAATTAAGGTTCAAATGGCTCTAAGCACTAAGGGACTTAACATCTGAGGTCATCAGTCCCCTAGATTTAGAACTACTTAAACCTAACTAACCTAAGGACATCACACACATCCATGCCCGAGGCAGGGTTCGAACTTGCGACCGCAGCAGCAACGCGGTTCCAGACTGAAGAGCATAGAACCGCTCGGCCACAGTGGCCGGCTCCTCAAATTAAGGCCTATGTTTGATAATAGTACACATCTCTTGGCCAGGAATGCGTTTTCTGCCATAGGTAGTCTGCTTTAGATGTCCTCCTTGCTCCGTCCGCCATTGGTTATTTTACTGCCTAGATAACAGAATTCTATAACTTCATCGACTTCGTGCCCATCAATCTTGATGTTAAGTTTCTCGCTGTTCCCATTTCTACTATGTCTCATTACCTTCGTCTTTCTTCGATTTACTCTCAGCCCATACTCTGTACTCATTAGACTGTTCATTCCGTTCAGCAGACCATGTTATTTTTCTTCATTTTCACTCAGGATAGCAATGTCATCAGCGAATCGTATCACTTATATCGTTTCACCTTGAATTTTAATTTCATTCGTGAACCTTCTATTTATTTCCATCATTGCTTCCTCGATGTACAGATTGAGCAGTAGGGGCGAAAGGATACATCCTTGTCTTACAGCCTTTTTAATACGAGCACTTCGTTCTTCGTTTTTTTCAGAATTTCGAACATTTTGCACTATTTTATATTGTCGAACGCTTTTTGCTGGTCGACAAGTCCAATGAACGTGTCTTGATTTTTCTTTAGTCTTGTTTCCATTACAAACCGCAACGTCAGAATTGCCTCTCACGTGCCTTTACTTATCCTAAAGGCAGACTTATCCTTATCTAGAGCATCCTCAATTTTCTTTCCCATTCTTCTGTATATTATTCTCATAAGCAACTTGGATGCATGAGCTGTTAAGCTGATTGTGCGATTATTCTCGGACTTGTCAGCTCTTGCCATCTTCGGATTTGTGTGGATGATGGTTTCACGAAAGTCAGATGCTATGTCGCCAGACTCATATGTTCTATACACCAATGTGAATAGTTGTTTTGTCGCCACTTACCCCAATGATTTTAGAAATTCTAATGGAATGTTATCTATCCATTCTGGCTTATTTGACCTTAAGTCCTCCAAAGCTGTTTTAAATTCTGAATCTAATACTGGATCCCGTATCTCTTCTAAATCGATTCCTGTTTCTTCTTCTATCACATCAGACAAATCTTCCCCCTCATAGAGGCTTTCAATGTATTCTTTCCATATATACGCTCTGTCCTCTGGATTCCACTGCATTTAGCAGTGGAATTCCCGTTGCACTCTTAATGTTACCACTTTTGTCTTTAATGTCACCGATGGTTGTTTTGACATTCCTGTTGCTGGGTTTGTCCTTTCGACAATCATTTCTTTTTCGACGTCTTCACATTTCTCCTGTAGCTATTCCGTCTTAGCTTTCCGGCACTTCTTATTTATTTTATTCCTTTTATTTCTGTAATCCTGAGTTTCCCGGAACATTTTTACACTTCCTCCTCTCATCGATCAACTGAAGTATTTCTTCTGTTACCCATGGTTTTTCTGCAGTTACCTTCTTTGTACCTATGTTTTCCTTTTTAGAGACGATCATTCCTTTTCAACTGTACTGCCCACAGAGCTATTCCTTATTGCTGTATGTATAGCCTTAGAGAACTTCAAGTGTATCTCGTCTTTCCTTAGTATTTCCGTATCGCACTTCTTCGCGTATTGAGTCTTCCTGACTAATGTCGTAACTTTAGCCTACTCTTCAACACTACTGTATTGTGATTTGAGTATATATCTGCTCCAGCGTATGCATTACAATCCAGTATCTGCTTTCTGAATCTCTGTCTGGTCATGGCGTAATCTAACTGAAATCTTCCCGTATCGCCAGGCCTTTTCCAAGTATACCTCCTCCTCTTGTGGATCCTGAACTGGGTATTCGCTATTTTAGCTGAAACTTTTTACAGAAAACTAGCCTTTTCCTCTCCCATTCCTTGTCCCAAACCCATATTCTCCTGCTACCTGCTCTTGTACTCCTTCCCCTACAACTGCATTCAAGTCCCCCATGACTATTAGATTAGATTTTCAACACCCTTTACATACTGTATTATCCTTTCAATATCCTCATACAATTTCCCTGTCTCTTCATCTTCAGCTTATGACCTCGGTATGTGTACCTGAACTATCGTTGTCGGCGTTGGTTTGCTGTCGATTCTGATAAGAGCAACCCTGTTACTGAACTGTTCACATTAACACACTCTCTGCCCTACCTTCCTGATTATAACAAATCCTACTCCTGTTTACCATTTTCGGCTGCCGTTGATAAATTCCTATACTCATCTGACCAGAAGCCTTGCCTTCTTTCCACTTCAATTCACTGACCCATACTATATCTAGATTAAGCCTTTGCATTTCCCTTTTCAGTTTTTCTAGTTTCCCTACCACGTTCAAGCGTCTGACAGTCCACGCCCCGAGTCGTAGAACGTTATCCTTCCTTTGATTATTCAGTATTTTTCTCATGGTAATCTCCCCCTTGGCAGTCCCCTCCCGGAGATCCGAATGGGGGAATATTCCGGAGTCTTTTACCAATGGAGAGGTCATCATAACACTTCTGCAATTACAGGCTACATGTCCTGTGGATACATGTTACGTGTCTTTAATGCAGTGGTTTCCATTGCCTTCTGCATACATGCAGTAGCCAGGACTCCCATTTTATTCCACAAGTTGTTCGGTGGAACTTGCATTTATCGCGACGTGAGCCGTATCGGTCTGGAAGTAACTTGCACTGATACTAATTTTCTTACCTAAGAGGACACTGTCGATTCCAATGCAGGTCAACCCTTAGGCTCGTTGCATCGTGTACTTATCAGTCTTGCCTTTTATTGTCACAGTGTTGATTTGCCTTGAAAGAATTTAAGCAGCGAACATTTGCTGTTTTTTTTTTTCTTTTTTAATTATATAGCGTATTTGCTTATCACTATGCTGAGGGCTCCAATGAAATTAAATTCGCTTAACTATGTAGTGGAATTTAATTACCAGTCTTCATTCATTATGTGTGATAAAGAACAGTAAACATTACATTAAACTTTCATAGTCTGTTGTTGGGAACATTATTTAGATCCCAGATCCACATTGAACCTAGCATCATTTAAATCTGCTCCCTATATCAAGAACAGTTTTATCATTTTTATTAATGGAACCGAGATGGACCTCAATCTCAGCTTAGATTTCATCCCTTAGGCAACGAGATCAACATAGCTGTCGCAGTTATAAAGGTTTCATGCTGCAGTGCGTGTTTATGTGTTGATTGATAGGTAACATGGCAGCATATGTAACACGTTTTATTTCCTATGTATTAGGCTACAGGTTTTCTTTCCTCGAGACGCTAATACCTCTGAAATGGGTTTACATTAGTTTACTCGGCTGACAAAATGAATAAAATGCATACATTTTTCAAATGATCCCAGAGATATTTACTTGAAAGTACTTAGGAGGTGGTAGTCACGGCCAAATTATGGGTGATTGGTGATCAGTTAGTTTGACCTAACTTTGAGAGAAAACGAATGTTCTAAGAGAGACGTTCTGAAAAGATTTTATTTCATGCGCCAGCAATAAATAGCTTACTTTCCCTAACAACGAAATACGAAGTTAGCTTGTTAATCTTATGAGCTTGGTATGACCGGACTGTGATCTTTAAAAAGTTAAGGGATTTTGCATGAGAAAAGACGCAATAAGTCCAAGGACATTGCAGAAGATGTTCAGTGCTTGTCGGTTGACAGTTATTGCTATGTGGCACATACTGGGTGCAAGTGAACTCTACCGATAAAATTTCGAAAAATGTTGCCCTACTCACTCTATTCCACAGTATTTTATTCAAATACCTATTTTCTTATGGGAGAGTGATGTCGTCTGTGAATCTTAGCAATTGTTAATCAGTTTTCTTTTAATTTTACTCGTGCCCTGTAAGAATGTACTTATTTCATTATTTGCTCGGTACACAAATCGAACAAAAGTGCAAATGAAAGATCGTCAACTAGACAATTCTCTTAATGCTAGATGTTTTATACACATTTTCCATTTTATTCCTACTACTTGGTTATAGCAGATGTTTTAAACTGCTTATAGACCTCTAGACGTTTGTTTCATCAATGTTAGACTCACAATCTCTTTTAAACATTATCAAGGACTGTGCTTAGGTTCACAAATGCCATGAAAGTGTCCCGGTCCACTTATGTGCTGGATGCAACAAAAATTTTACTGACAAACTTCGTGAAGCTATAGATTGTGTCTTGAGGACAAAAAGCGGACAGGAACCCAAGTCGACGAGAGTCATCCAACGACGCTATACTGAGTGTACCCGAGGTATATCGATAGAATTTTGGATGTTGTTCAGGCATATTTCCTGAGTATTTTGGTATAAGTGAGCCGTGGCCCTAGAGATCTTGTTGTAGACTAGTTGTATTTCATTTAATCTCTTATCTTCATTTGTCTTTGCATCTGTAATGGACTGAAAATATCTGTTCAACCGTACAATAAGGGTTCAGACATTCAACTAAGACATAAAAACAAGTTAAAAAGACTCATACAAGAAAAATATCTAAACACACTTAATGAAAATATTATCACATACAGAGTAACTTCAGATTCTTCCACAACGCAGAAAATCCAACCAAAATTAGACTCACTCCCACAGAAATCAACGCACTAAATAAAGGTCTGAGATTTAACGTACAACCACACTTTTGAATCAGTATCGTTAAAAATATGAGTGCGAACACTAAAGTAGCACTTGATATAGCGCAGTTGCCACTTCACAACCAAAACAGCATTACTTGCAAAAGTTACCACAAGTAAAACGAGAGAGTCGGATCAATATAAGAGCAAAGGACAGTAGTATCAGATGTCAGATTAATGACAAGCTTGAAGAATATAGTGCGATTAGCGTAAAATCAGATACAGGAAATACATTAACTAACACGTCGGAAGAGGCTTACAACACAAAAGTACTAGAATTTTTCGTTCAAAACATATTAAAAGTATCGACTGGGAGCCAATCAACAAATTTACTGCACAATTACAGAAAGCTGTAAAAGGATATTACTTCATATTCACAAAAAATACTTTAAGAGATATTGATAAAACTGAATCCAACAACACCATCAGTTTGTGCCCAGCCCAAGATCTATGAATGATGAATCTTATTTCGTCCAACAGTTAACATGGTTAATAGCCCAGCACATGCTGTCAGTAAAGAACTCGACATACTCCTTAGAGAATATCAGACATATGAGAAGGAATACGCTACAAAAATTTGTTACAATATTGTCAACGAAATTATAGTATAAAAATACCAGAAAGTGGAACACCCTTATCAATTGATATATCTAACATGTAAACAAATATTCCAGTAACCGAGACTACAGAAACCACTAAAAACAAGTATCTCAAGTATAAGAGGATCACTCTGACATAAGTTCGTGAAACAGTAGAACTTCTACAACTAATCACTTCCTATGATTATTTCTCATTCCAGAACAAAATTAATCTCCAAGAAGATTGGGGGTGGCGAAGGCATTAACTCATATTTTCATTAACACTTCAGAAGGAAAATTTTTTAACAAGTTCACTCAAACAGCGAAAAAATACCTTGTTACTATAAATGTTTCCATGACATTTTAATTCTATTCGATGGTACAATAGAAGAGAGTAGTTTCACGCATTCAAAATTCATCAGTTTTTATCCAGAAATTAATCTGACTATGGAAAGAGAAAAAGAAAGAGCATAATGGTTTTGGAATTAAAAATTTCAAACAAAAAAGCTGAACACACATTAGACATTTTTGGTACACCAACGACAACAGACATAATTATCCACAACCAATTATGCCACCCAAGAGCACACAAGCTCACATATTTTCATTCTATGATACACAGATTGATCAGCATACCACCGGAAAAAGAACAAATTGAGGAAGAACTAGATCTTCTCTGAAACATGGCAACAAATAATAATTATCGTAAAAACTTTTTGGACACATTATTCAAATAGAAAACCAACTAAACACTTGCCAATCCCAGAGATGAAATAACGTTAACCAGAGACACAAACGGACCACAGAAAAACAAAGTCCTTGTGTGGCCATATCTATAGAAGCACTGACAATATACAACGATTAATGAGAGACATACTACGGAAATCAGGGAAGAATGAAAAATATATATATATTGGACAAACAGGAAGCAAAGGTAGCACACGATTTAAAAAAACATACGACAATAACCGACAAAAACATATCCACATTAGCTGCGCATCAAAAAGGCACCAACTACAAAATACCAAATATAGATCAATCACTTCAAATATTTTCAGAAGGTACAGAAAGCAAATATCATGGATGTAGTGGAGGAAACTGAAATTTACATCCATCAAAAACAGCAGTCAGACAGAAATTTGAACGAACAGAGAGACCTGCGAAATGGGATATTCACAGACAATTTCTTAACAGTTCTACGACGAAGCTTTACAGAACCACAGAGTGTAAAATTATAGCTACAGCCATTAGTAAATATGACTCTAATATGAAATATCAGTCAACCATAGAGCAGTTTTTACCCTATTCTTGTAGTTTTCAGTACTGTTTCATTAGAGTATTATGATCGAGTTGATATACAAGAACTTTGTAATAAGTATTCGAGAATGACGCACTCCCACATAACTGAACAAATATTCACACATTACTCTAAATAAATTACAATCAGTCATATTTACAGCAATGACGAATGATAAATATAATTGAGAACAAAACCATTTGTAGGTTTATTTAATAATTCCTGGCAAGTAAATATGATCTTCCTAGCGTTATGTACATTGAAACATGGACCTCATACGTAAGAGCTTTGCAACAACTGCTTGAACGTAAAGGGTCCTTCAAGTAGCAGAAAACCTTTGTAATCTATTTCACAACAGTTACATGTAGTCATAGGAACTAAGACATATATGACAGACATCATACCCAAAGATATGACTTGTTTCTGTGTCAAGAACACAAGTGTCACTAGTGTATCCAATGTACGATTATTTTGTATTAGACACTTGAAAATGGCCTAAGACTGATATTGTACAAAAGTACATGAAAGAAAGAGACATAACAAAATCGTCCAAACAATTCATCACAGCTGCAGACCCTATCCCAATGAAAATTATATATCTGTACATCTGTTGGAGGTATGTGAACTCAAGATTTTTAGGAGTCACATTGTGGTCCAGTTTGAACAACAATGATTTGGTTGTGATGTTCCTGTTATATGGCAAGCTTGGTCACTAGGCGTAACACTGATGGAATCCTCGTTCGAAGGACGTGAAGAGCCTTGGTCGCGAGCCACCAAAGCTGCAAAAATAATATGCTTATCTGCTGGGATTCTTTCGCATGTAAGACAGTCTACAGTGTGATGTTCTACATCAGGGCCGGCCACGGTGTACCAAGCATCACGCGTGCAGAATGTGCCGGCCGCGTGCGGGCCCAAGGTCTGGACTATTACTCGAATTTACTCGGTCCTTCTAGGAAGTAACCGGGCCAGCGCGATGCGACGTTTCTCGGTCGATACAACTCTCTGGATTCGGCACAATCTTGGTGTCAGTGACGTTTGCCCTTCGCTACCTGTTCGCGGTATGAAGGACAAAAAGAGACAGTCTATGATTAATTGGTCCGTAGGTCGTGGTCTAAAGGCTAGCGTTGCTGCCTCAGCATTAAGGGGTCCTGGATTAGATTCCTGGACTGGCTGGGTATTTTCTCTGCCTGGGGATTGGGTGTTTGTGTTGTCATTATCATTTCATCATTATCATCATCATTCGTGATAGTGGCTAGATCGGACTGAGAAAATATCGGACTGTTTAAAAATTGGGAGTTTGTACGGGCGCTGATCACTGTGCAGCTGAGCGCCTCACAAACCAAACATCATCAGCGTCAAAGGCCCCGATTACTTGCTACGAGACGGCATTATAGCACCACGCAGAAATAATTCAGACTTTTAGACGACAATGAAAGAGAAAAAATTACAACGATCGACTGATGGAATTCATTGTTCTCTACATCAGGCAGGCATGGAACACTTGAAGAAATTTGTAGTACGAATAATAAAATTTCTGGAGCCGCACCCATCATTCCGTTCTCAGTTGCAACAGTTTTTAATGGAAGTGAACTAAGAGTACGGAGACTTCATATATTACTGCAACGTGCGTTCGTTGAGTCAATTTATATAATAATGTGTGACATCACCAAAAACTTTAATATTGCTACAGTTAAGAGCACCTTTCACCCATACTGACACATACTCATTTATTTTCCGATGATTCCTGCTCATAACAACAAAAAGTATTGTTGACGTATAATAAGATGTACCAATGCTTCTGTTGTACACCTCACATATCTGAAAAGGCCGATAGGCAATCACTTTTCAGATATGTGTGGTGAACAACAGAGACATTGGTGCATCTTATTGTACGTCAACAATGCCTTTGGTTTTTAGGACGTGATTTTTCCATTTAAAACTCCCTATATGCTCTCTGGCGTTAAATAAAGGGCGATGTCTGAAGAATTCATTGTGAGCGTTCAAGAATAATAAGGATAGTTTATAAATGTTATGAAGACACTGTGGGGCGGCAGTTAAGTTTGTAAAAATAAATCTAATTGCTGTATAAACACTTGCAAGTTGAATCAGTTTCAGGCTTTTAGAATGTTGTTAATGCTGTCTTTCGCCGTTCTCAACACTGGCTCTCTATTTACTTTTTAGCACCCAGAAAGTGATTTAACAAAACATGGAACCAGTAATTAGAGATCCTAGTGCCCACTTCATCTGAGAGTACCATTATAGCTGCAGCTTATAGCTCTGAGGAATTAGGAGATTGTCCGGGATTTCTAATCAAAAACGGTTTTCCAAAATAGTCGAGTATATTCTGAAATTCACTGATAAAAAACACAAGTATCCCTACAACCTAACAAACAGAGCAGTTCAGAGTCTAATGCGCTGATGCAACTATAAATGTCCGAATTAAATGTTGAAAAGAATCCTCGCCATAATTTGATGAAAATATTTCATCAAACGCCACGCTAAATATTTGGTAGAATGTCTGTCCCGCGACGGTACGAGAAAATACGACAATACGCAAACTGAAGCTAGATAATGAAAATCATCCCAGAATTAACCCTTCACTTGAAATGTTTTCATGGTTCCGCGTATCTCTAGTAACTTAATACGGCACCCGAGGCTGTTTGTAGCAGTGATACCGATGCTACGCGACTCCCGACACAGATGGCGTGTCATTCAGCGTCTGGAGAGAACTAGGGCCTTGCCTCCTCGCGCAGCGTTCTTATATAAAAAGTCGCGGTGCGGACGGCTAAGGGAACGCCTGATCAAATCGGCTCTCTCGACTAGCCGCTGGGCTAGTAACGCACCACTTCAAGTTACATAATAATTTATAGCTTCTTTTGCTGATGGCCGATGAAGCTCTTAATTTAAACGTGCATTCAGCACGCAGGTAAGTATTGATAATAAAATTTTGACGTGGCTAAGTTAAATATTTTGGGCGAGAGAATTAATTTAATTACACTGCACGCAGTAGATGAGCTCTGAACTGGCCCTTTTGAGATCCGCTATCGCTATAATTTTATAGGTATTGAAAAGAAACTTTTCACATCTCCATAGTCATAGCGGACCTCCAACCTATTTAAATCTAAACATCCTAGCCTTATTTATTGTTGTTGTTGTGGTCTTCAGTCCTGAGACTGGTTTGATGCAGCTCTCCATGCTACTCTATCCTGTGCATGCTTTTCATCTCCCAGTACCTACTGCAACCTACATCCTTCTGAATCTGCTTAGCGTATTCATCTCTTGGTCTCCCTCTACGATTTCTACCCTCCACGCTGCCCTCCAATACTAAATTGGTGATCCCTTGATGCCTCAGAACATGTCCTACCAACCGATCCCTTCTTCTGGTCAAGTTGTGCCTCAAACTTCTCTTCTCCCCAATCCTATTCAATACTTCCTCATTAGTTACGTGATCTACCCATCTAATCTTCAGCATTCTTCTGTAGCACCACATTTCGAAAGCTTCTATTCTCTTCTTGTCCAAACTATTTATCGTCCATGTTTCACTTCCATACATGGCTACACTCCATACGAATACTTTCAGAAATGACTTCCTGACACTTAAATCAATACTGGATGTTAACAAATTTCTCTTCTTCAGAAACGCTTTCCTTGCCATTGCCAGCCTACATTTTATATCCTCTCTACTTCGACCATCATCAGTTATTTTGCTCCCCAAATAGCAAAACTCCTTTACTACTTTAAGTGCCTCATTTCCTAATCTAATTCCCTCAGCATCACCCAACTTAATTAGACTACATTCCATTATCCTTGTTTTGCTTTTGTTGATGTTCATCTTATATCCTCCTTTCAAGACACTGTCCATTCAATTCAACTGCTCTTCCAAGTCCTTTGCTTATTTATTAGCCTACTTAATCTATCTTGCTTCCTTCAGTTTTGAGATGAAAACCAGAAAATCATGAATTTCCACTAAAATCTTAATTTTTGAAATCCAAAGTACTGTTTTTATTAAATCTAAATATAAATTTTGAAGTCTCTAGCTCTTTTTTGTTGCGCCAATGATTTTTTCAGAGAAACGTCCAAATTTCGAAAATGGCTGAAGTTATCGAACTGATATTTAACACACATTAATTTAGTATTATTCCTGACATGCTAGAAAAGTTTTAGGTCATTTGCTTGATTTTTAAGGTATTGCGCAACATTTGTGACGTCAGAGCTAGTTACAGCAGACTGCCTGGCACACAATGGAAACTAATGTGAATTTACTACCGCGTGAGTAGGCTGCTTCCCTACATCACCCTCTACTTAAATTTTTTTTTGTTTATGAATGTTAATGAATGAAAAAAAATTTAATTACAAAAAGGGAAGCAAGAGTACAGTTTAACTCCCTATGAAAAATCAAAATTGAAATATAAACATCTAGAAACATTAAAGAAAACTGATTACCTACATTAATTATTTAAATTGTAGGCATGTTCACTGCCTTTTAAACAATGTCATTACTCAAAATTTTAAGCAAAGTCAATGAAATATTTTGGCATACATATTGCCTTAGACAAACAAACACCTACAAATTGAAAAATTATGAAAATCTTAGATAAATTAAATACATTTTTACATACACAAATTCAAAGAAAATAACATGATACATAAACAGATGATTATCTCTTAGCAGTCTTTTCTAAACCTGAAAGAAAATTTCACAAATAATTTTTACACACGTGGTTGTAGCCGCTTTGGCTGGCGTCCTACACTTCCATTCACAAGGGTAGAGGAGGGGGACGTTGCTCTGGTGTGCATCCTTCACGTTCTCTCTAAATTACATGGTTGAAAGGGGAGGGGTCACTGTGAGTTGTGTCCAAGTCACTCCACGCTTTCACGCAGCTACCAGGCTGCCATTATCTGGTTTGTCCTGTAGAACAAACAAAAAGAGTGCCTCAGACTCTGCTCACTTAATATCTATGGGTGGGTCACAATGAAATGGGGATATATACACTCCTGGAAATTGAAATAAGAACACCGTGAATTCATTGTCCCAGGAAGGGGAAACTTTATTGACACATTCCTGGGGTCAGATACATCACATGATCACACTGACAGAACCACAGGCACATAGACACAGGCAGCAGAGCACGCACAATGTCGGCACTAGTACAGTGTATATCCACCTTTCGCAGCAATGCAGGCTGCTATTCTCCCATGGAGACGATCGTAGAGATGCTGGATGTAGTCCTGTGGAACGGCTTGCCATGCCATTTCCACCTGGCGCCTCAGTTGGACCAGCGTTCGTGCTGGACGTGCAGACCGCGTGAGACGACACTTCATCCAGTCCCAAACATGCTCAATGGGGGACAGATCCGGAGATCTTGCTGGCCAGGGTAGTTGACTTACACCTTCTAGAGCACGTTGGGTGGCACGGGATACATGCGGACGTGCATTGTCCTGTTGGAACAGCAAGTTCCCTTGCCGGTCTAGGAATGGTAGAACGATGGGTTCGATGACGGTTTGGATGTACCGTGCACTATTCAGTGTCCCCTCGACGATCACCAGTGGTGTACGGCCAGTGTAGGAGATCGCTCCCCACACCAAGATGCCGGGTGTTGGCCCTGTGTGCCTCGGTCGTATGCAGTCCTGATTGTGGCGCTCACCTGCACGGCGCCAAACACGCAAACGACCATCATTGGCACCAAGGCAGAAGCGACTCTCATCGCTGAAGACGACACGTCTCCATTCGTCCCTCCATTCACGCCTGTCGCGACACCACTGGAGGTGGGCTGCACGATGTTGGGACGTGAGCGGAAGACGGCCTAACGGTGTGCGGGACCGTAGCCCAGCTTCATGGAGACGGTTGCGAATGGTCCTCGCCGATACCCCAGGAGCAACAGTGTCCCTAATTTGCTGGGAAGTGGCGGTGCGGTCCCCTACGGCACTGCGTAGGATCCTACGGTCTTGGCGTGCATCCGTGCGTCGCTGCGTTCCGGTCCCAGGTCGACGGGCACGTGCACCTTCCGCCGACCACTGGCGACAACATCGATGTACTGTGGAGACCTTACGCCCCACGTGTTGAGCAATTGGGTGGTACGTCCACCCGGCCTCCCGCAGGCCTACTATACGCCCTCGCTCAAAGTCCGTCAACTGCACATACGGTTCACGTCCACGCTGCCGCGGCATGCTACCAGTGTTAAAGACTGCGATGGAGCTCCGTATGCCACGGCAAACTGGCTGACACTGACGGCGGCGGTGCACAAATGCTGCGCAGCTAGCGCCATTCGACGGTCAACACCGCGGTTCCTGGTGTGTCCGCTGTGCCGTGCGTGTGATCATTGCTTGTACAGCCCTCTCGCAGTGTCCGGAGCAAGTATGGTGGGTCTGACACACCGGTGTCAATGTGTTCTTTTTTCCATTTCCAGGAGTGTACATTTTATCCTTCAATATTTTGCTGGAACAAAGTTAACAGAACTTTTTCAGTATTACTCTCGCGGTTACTTAACTGTCATAAAATCGTTAAACAAATGGCTCAAAACGCCTTTAGTCATGTATTAGAGAAAATTTATGCTCCTAAGGCATACAATCATAAATCATATTTAATCTGAATTTATTATTTCTGGGCCGGAACACTGAACCAATGCTCGGTACATTCCTGACAAATCTACATTTTATTTACTTAACTGACTCATCTTTGATTACCTTATTCTTAGAGATAGTATGAGTATGATTAGTGGTTGTTTTCTCAGCTTCTTTGTACATGTGAGTAACTTTTGGTAATAGTACAGTTGTGAGTGTTCAAAACATACTACGTTTAGTTGACTACTAAATCCACTTATTGGTCCTCTGCTGTTGTCAGTTCCACATCTGCAATTAGGTACTTACTTACTTTGAAGTGTATTTATGCTGAGCTAAAATAATGTTTCACGTCTGTCAGTATGTTATTTATTTATTTTGCTAGTGTATGTACTTATTTAACACTCACTCTATTAATATTTAAAGCATAGGATAGCACATTTATTTCATATTCATAGTGTATTGCAGCTGATTAGTTTGCTCACGTGGCAATCCATTTCCACTCGATCGGACGCTGAAACCTCAGGTAGTCTCTCTCAGACCTACCACTAAAGTGCATCAAGTAATTATGGACGACCGTAATGCTAAATTCCTTAAACCTATAGGACACCATGAGCTGCTCTGTCTCATCTAACATAAGGGTACCTATGGTCGCATTCACGCCTCCAACTCATAACCTCAATACGTGTAGGTGTATCCTGTCACACACTACACTAAAATAATGGCCAGCTCCAACCTTATAAATACTTCAGGGACGTGTCCTTTACGTCTCAACCACAAACACTGCTCAATTCTATTGCACTGCCTTTCCTTGCTACACCAGGTGAGTTTAATCTTACAACTTATCTGCATATTTTTCCTAACACTAAGCAATCTCTTTTACTATTTCTTAGTTGGCTCTAATGCATACACTAGGTTTCACTACCACTTCAGATCCTGCTTGTACATGAATTCACATATCTTTTTAAATTACTGTTGGTGGACCATTTCCAATAAAACAACACTTTGTACTTATTATATTACCAGGGTACTATACATAATTGTTACTCAAATACATTTGTATCTTAATTACGTCATACTTCTCTATTGTTTGTCACTATTAGGTTTGTCACATTAGGTATTTTTTTGTCACTAATTGGTAGATAGAATGGTTATATAATTCATGGCTTGATAGCCATGACAGAAAATTTTCATGTCTGGAAAGAAGAGGTCGAAATTTTTGAGGACAGGAAAGAGGAAGAATGAGTGAGACCTGAAAGGGAAAGAAGATCTCACACAGCTGGGACTGCACAGCTGCCACACTGTGTAGAGGTTGCAGAACAACCTCCTCCCTACAGCATTCATTAGCTTAATGTTGGCTTGATAGTCATAACGGAAAATTTTAGTATTTGGAAAGAAAAGGTCGAAAATTTTAGGTGGATAGAAAAGATGAAGAGTGAGTGAGACCTGAAAGGGAAAGAAGATCTCACACAGCTGGGACTGCACAGCTGCCACACTGTGTAGAGGTTGCAGAACAACCTCCTCCCTACAGCATTCATTAGCTTAATGTTGGCTTGATAGTCATAACGGAAAATTTTAGTATTTGGAAAGAAAAGGTCGAAAATTTTAATGGATAGGAAAGAGGAAGAATGAGTGAGACCTGAAAGGGAAAGAAGATCTCACACAGCTGGGACTGCACAGCTGCCACACTGTGTAGAGGTTACAGAACAACCTCCTCCCTACAGCATTCATTCACTACCTATGAATTTCTTTAGGTCGATCACGTTCCTGAGACCTAATAGCTTCTTACTTTTAGGGTACTCTAGCCTATATGCATTGGCATGTGGTTTTCCTATGATCCTGAAAGGTCCTTGGTATACGAACATGAATTTTGTTTGTTTCTGCATTTATTTTCTTTGATTTTTCTTTGGTTTTGACAAGGACTAATTGACCTATTTCAAAGCTAGTGGGTACAGCTTTTGCGTCATGACGCTTCTTCCTTTCCAACGCTCTTTTTCTCATATTTGCCCTAGCCTTTAGTTTCTTCTCGTCTGTGGATATTTGCGTTAGAATAGGGAATTCTACCATATCTGCAATCACATTGTGCGGTTCTTGGCCAAACATCAATTCGCAAGGTGCAAAACCAGTTGCATCATGTCTTAAGTTGTTAATTACATTCTCAAAATACTTAATGTGGTCTGCCCAACTTGAGTGTTTCCGAGCACAATAAGTTCTGCAAAGCCTATTCAATTCCCTCATAATACGTTCACTCATATTTCCTTGGGGGAAATACGCAGATATTTTCAGATGTTTGACGCCGGCCTTATCTAGACATTCCTTAAATCTATCAGAAGTAAATTGAGGTCCATTGTCCGACAGCAAATTCTTCGGAACGCCAACGTTCACGAAGAAATCTTTTTCCAACTTTTCAACCAATGTTTTTGCATTTGCTCTTTTAATTGGGTATAGCTTAACATATTTACTGAATCCATCCACAATAACAAAAACATGGGTGCAACCACCTCTCGAAACAGGAAGAGGGCCAAACAAATCACAAGCCAGTAATTCTAGGGTTTCAGTTGGCTCTACTGAATGCATATCCCCTTGTATTCTGGTGTTGGCAGCACGGACTTTCTGGCACACTACACACGATGCTAGACGCTTGGCCACACGGCGGTACATGTTGTCAAACACAACCTTCTCTTGTAATTTTGCAATGCACTTCTTTGCACCGTAGTGCCCATTCCTCAGGTGTACATAGTCGATTAGTAAGTCTACATGTTGTGAGGGAAAGCACAGCTTCCACTCAGAAACACCTACCTTTTTCCTCCTAAACAGAATACCTTTATGCAAACAATAGTATTGCGAAACCTTAGGATAGTTCGCGTTTCCTAAATAGCTCTTCACTAATTTCAGTTGGTCATCTGCATTCTGTTCACGTCTCAAGTTCTTAATCACTCTCTTTAATGCACTTTCTTCCTTTACTTCGTGCAATGCAAACATTCGAACTTCATTTAGGTCTGTTGCTGTAATTCCCGCGTCATCACAGAGCTCCGCACTTCTAGATAACCCATCAGCTACCAAATTGTCTTTCCCTTGAATATATTTAATCTCAAGGTCAAACTGCTGGAGATACAATGACCATCTTACCAAACGAGAATTCCTCAACTTGCAGGTCTTTAAAAAGGTCAACGCCTTATGGTCACTGTAAACAATTATCTTGTGACCTAATAGATACTGCTCAAATTTCTGTACCCCAAATATAATTGCCAACGCTTCTAGTTCTGAGATGCCATAATTTCTCTCTGCTGCCTGTAAAGATCGACTTGCGAAAGCTATAGTCTTGTGCACTTCTTGTTCGTTCTCTATTTCTACTTGGAATATCTCCACAGCTATACCATAGCCACTAGCATCAACAGACATACAGAATGGTTTTTCAAAGTCAGGATGATGCAAAATTGGACTATTAATTAAAGATTGTTTAAGCACCTCAAACGCCTGTTGACATCCTGCTGTCCAAACCCAAGGGGTATTCTTTTTCAGCAGGAGGTGAAGACAGGGAGGATTAAAAGCCTGATCACTAACAAAACGCCTATAGAAGCCGAAAAGACCGAACATTGATCTCAACTGCTTCTTGTTTCTGGGAGCCTCAAATTTTTCAATGACTGCTAGCTTCCCTGGGTCAGGCAGAATACCTATTACACTTATCCTATATCCCAAGAAACCTATTTCCTCTTTAACGCACTCGGTCTTTTCAATCTTTACTTTCATGCCAGCTCTCTCAATAGCCTCTACACTTCCTCTAATAAAGCTATGTGTTCTTCCCAAGTAGGAGTTGCTATTAACAGATCATCTACGTAGACTGTTATTTTATTACTTAAAGCTGGTCCTAAAACATGGCACATCAACGTACGAAGGCACAAACAGAGATATTAAGTCCGAAAGGTACCACACGGTATTGGTAACAAACTCCTTCGTACAAGAAAGCTGTGTACTTCCTTGAACTTTCCGCCAGTGGCAAATTCCAATATCCACACGTGATGTCCATAGAAGTTAAAATTTTTACTCTCCGAAATTTTTGCCATAACTCGTCCATGTTCTGCGGTCTATCACTTTCCCTAACCACTATTTCATTCAACCAACGAGCGTCCAAGACCACTCTGACACTCCCGTCTCTTTTTGGTACAACAACAAGAGGATTATTGTACTCACTGACCGCTTTTTCATTCACACCCCACTCTAGCATTCTCTGTCTTTCCTTTCGAACTGCCTCCTTCCTAGCTACATGTATTTGGTATGGCTTCCTGAAAAACACTTGGCCGGGTTTCACCTTTAATTGACATTCATAACCTTTGACTATGCCAGGTCGATCTGAAAATACCTTATGATGCCTTTTTAGAACCTGTCTCAGTTCTTCCTTTTGATTGTCTGAAATCTTATCGATTTCCTGCAATTTAGCTTCTATTTTGTCTAAAATAATTGCTTCTTCTTCTTCTTCTGTGTTTAGCTTACTTGTACTAAGATTAACACCTTCGTCCCAATACCTCCTATTTTTCAGAACTCGTATAGGCAGCTCCCAAGTTTCATCATCAGTTACTACATGTTTATCACTAAAAGGTACTATAATTACTCCAGTTATTGGCAAGACCATTTTTAACTGGCTTCTTTCAAAGTCAACAACACTCTGATATTTTGACAAGAAATCTATGTCAATTAAAACCTCAATACTGAGATTGTTTACAATTAAACATGGATGATCAATTAAATTACCATTAATGTTAAAGGGTAGTAAAGCTTCTTGCTTTACCGTTTTTGAAACCTTGCCAGTAGCACCAATTATTCTTAGTCCTGATACCCTCATTACTGTAAGCTTGTCTTTACCAGGTAATGCATCAAAGAAGGACTGAGATATTGCACTCACCTCACTTCCACTGTCTAAGAGACAACGTACATTGATACCCAACATATTCACTATTATTATAGGGTGGCTTATTCAAGGTTGTACAGGTGGTTCCTCAAATTCATCTAGTAGTTCCTTTTGGATTTGTCTCCAACTAAAGTGATCGACATCTGTCTTCATTACATTTAGGTCACAGTGTGTAGGGGTTTCCTGAATTATATTTTCAGCTGCCTTTTCCAGTCGGTCTATTAATTTCAAATCGAAACACCGCACGACCTCATTACATTTAGTTTGCTGAACATAACCCAAATTACTGCAGTCTGAGCGATTCTGCGCCTCCAGACCGTGCATAACATTAGTTACAGCTAAACCACTTTCACCATTATCGTCGGTTTCCTTCTCAAGTGACAACTGGTCACAGCTACTGGGTTCATTGACCCCCAACAGGCTACCCTCTACATTCTCACTTATCTCCTGTCCTAAATTTATTAGTACATTATCAACATCCTGCACAGGCACTTTAGATAAGAGCACATCATCCTCATCGTAAATATAAGCATGAATTTCTTCTGCTTCTTCACCTGACAATTCAGTATATTGTAGCTCTTCCCTACTGTTACACTGCTGCGCCTTCTCTTTCTCTTCCCACTTAGAAAGCGTCTCTAACACGGTATCTATCAAATACTGTGAGTGATCTAATATTTCTGTTGTATCCTTAGATGCTACCGACACTTCATCCACCTGTTCAGTTTGAGTATTCTGATTTATCTTACCAATTCCCGTAACTACTGGCTTAGGAAAAGTAACCGCCTGGTGAGCGCCAGTGTCCTCATAGACGGGAACTAGTTTTCCTGCCTCGGCCTACTACTGTTTCCTTTATTTTCATTATAGTTGACTGGCACAGCATTACTTTCCGTACTGTTGTTTACATGCATATTTCTGCTTGGAACAAAATTATTATCCCTTGGACGCCATTGTTGGTTCTGATAATTATTTCCCCAATTCCTACCTCTCTTAGGATGGCGAACACCTACTGTTCTGATGTTTACATTGCCATTTTGCTCGTTCCTAAAATTACTACTATTGTTATTGGCATTTCGGTTATTACGTGCTAGCTCCTCATTGGCAGCAACACGTTCTACACGTTCCAGATATTCAATGAAACGATCCAGATTGTCTCTAGGGGCAGATATAATCCTCGTTTGGCAATACCATGGTAGTTTGGCTTCAAGACCTAGTATAATCATTTCTGGTTTTAGCTTTTCCGCCAAATGTGACAACCGTGAGATCCATGACCTAGCAAACTCTTTAATTGATTCCTTGCCTGCATTGAAGCGTTTCCCACTCCAAAATTCTCTCAACACTTCATTTTGCTTATTGCTAGACCAATACTCATTAACAAAAGCTGTTTTAAATTCCGCTAATGTTTTACACTTTAACATAACATCAGCTGACCAACGCATGGCGTCACCTGCTAAATGGCTTCTAATAAATGAGATTTTCTCTCGTTCAGACCAAGTTGGTGGAATCACATCTTCAAAATCGTTCCAGAAATCTAGCGGGTGGATATTTTTATCTGGATCAAACCGCAAGAACTGCCGACACCCGATAAAAGCGGCATTTGCAGCTACAACTTGCTGTATACTACCGTTACCAGAAGTTACTGAAGCTACTTTACTCTCAATGTTAGCAATGTTAGTACTGATATTTTCTACTTTCATTTCAACATTATCTACTCTTTGTACAATATGAGTAGTATCAGTTTTGATTGCATTTACTTCTGCTTGACATACGTTTACTTTTATATTAACATCTTTAAATCTATCTGAGCACAGTTCAGATTCCGCCTCGATCTTTTCTGTTAACTTGTGCTCCAGCTTCGCATCTTCCATTTGGAAGTCTTTGCGAACCTCAGCAACTTCGGATTTAACTGTTTTATACATTTCAGAAAACTGTTGAGCAACCTTTTTCTTAATATCCTCATGATTGTAATCAATTTTATAATTCAAACTGTCCAGATCCTCTTTCAACTTATTGCAACCAGCCTTGAAGGTATCGTCCATTACCTCCAATCGTTTATTAAAATTAGTTTGACTGGCCACAATCCTGTTATTTACCTCAATTATATTAGATTTTAATTCAGCATTATTGGATTCTAATTTATTGTCCATTGCCTCAAACTGTTTATTAAAATTTGTTTGACTGGCCACCATTTCAGACTTTAATTCAGCATTACTGCTTTTGACCTGTTCACTTATTTCAGACTTTAACTCAGCTGTCATTTGTGCATTACTGGCAGCTATTGCTTGTAATATAACATTTAAATCAATAGCCCCAGCATCTTTGGGTTGCTCACTAGCTGGCTTTTTATCACACTCAGGTGACAATACCAGAATCATCAAAATTAAATGAAACTTCTGATTGATTAGTCATATCTAACTTCTCCTTCTTAAACTCTACCATCTCTGATGACTGTTTCATTTTTAATTCATCAGAGAAACTATCATCCAATAAATTTACAATTTCTACTTTCCGCTTTACTACAGGGGTCTCTATTATTGAATCATTGCCCCTTCGCACACTACTGTCAGGAGACAATACTTCATATTTCACTTTAACATTACTACTTTCATGCATATTTACACTTGAACCGTTGTCTGGATTTACAGTTCCCTCAACAGACATAGGTTCTGATATAAGTTTAACCTCAGTTTCTTTTGGCGGTTCCATCGCCGACAGTCTTTTAGTGCAGGTTAGTAAAATTTTTAACAGCTTTTCACTTAACTTAGTTCCTTCTGCACGACGTATGGCGTTGCCGGCGCGGCGTACCAGGATTCCTGATGCGACGTGGCACGTTGAACTGCAGACGGCTCTCTGACGGCTGTTGTGTGTTTGCGTGGGCCGCAATTGCAGGCTCTGCGCCGCCTGCTCCAGCGGACGACTGCGGTGCGGCGAGACTGGCTTCTCGCGATGCCTGCAGCACCGCTAGACTCAGTGCCAGCTCCGTCAATCCAGATGTGTTGTTAATCCAATTGCGTCGTCCACATGCACACGTAACACTTTCACTGTTTTATTACTCAGCTGCGTGTCGCATTCCACTCGCGAATCTGAATAGTTAAAAATCACTTTCACTTAGTTGATTTCCCGGCCGATGCACCATATGTAGGGCGGCGGTTAAGTTTGTAAAAATAAATCTAATTGCTGTATAAACACTTGCAAGTTGAATCAGTTTCAGGCTTTTAGAATGTTGTTAATGCTGTCTTTCGCCGTTCTCAACACTGGCTCTCTATTTACTTTTTAGCACCCAGAAAGTGATTTAACAAAACATGGAACCAGTAATTAGAGATCCTAGTGCCCACTTCATCTGAGAGTACCATTATAGCTGCAGCTTATAGCTCTGAGGAATTAGGAGATTGTCCGGGATTTCTAATCAAAAACGGTTTTCCAAAATAGTCGAGTATATTCTGAAATTCACTGATAAAAAACACAAGTATCCCTACAACCTAACTAACAGAGCAGTTCAGAGTCTAATGCGCTGATGCAACTATAAATGTCCGAATTAAATGTTAAAAAGAATGCTCGCCATAATTTGATGAAAATGTTTCGTCAAACGCCACGCTAAATATTTGGTAGAATGTCTGTCCCGCGACGGCACGTGAAAATACGACAATACGCAAACTGAAGCTAGATAATGAAAATCATCCCAGAATTAACCCTTCACTTGAAATGTTTTCATGGCTCCGCGTATCTCTAGTAACTTAATACGGCACCCGAGGCTGTTTGTAGCAGTGATACCGATGCTACGCGACTCCCGACACAGATGGCGTATCATTCAGCGTCTGGAGAGAACTGGGGCCTTGCCTCCTCGCGCAGCGTTCTTATGTATAAAGCCGCGGTGCGGACGGCTAAGGGAACGCCTGATCAAATCGGCTCTCTCGACTAGCCGCTGGGCTAGCAACGCACCACTTCAAGTTACATAATAATTTATAGCTTCTTTTGCTGATGGCCGATGAAGCTCTTAAATTAAACGTGCATTCAGCACGCAGGTAAGTATTGATAATAAAACTTTGACGTGGCTAAGTTAAATATTTTGGGCGAGAGAATTAATTTAATTACACTGCACACAGTAGATGAGCTCTGAACTGGCACTTTTGAGATCCGCTATCGCTATAATTTTATAGGTATTCAAAAGAAACTTTTCACATCTTCATAGTCATAGTGGACCTCCACCCTATTTAAATCTAAACATCCTAGCCTTATTTATTAGCCTACTTAATCTATCTTGCTTCCTTCAGTTTTGAGATGAAAACCAGAAAATCATGAATTTCCACTAAAATCTTAATTTGTGAAATCCAAAGTACTGTTTTTATTAAATCATTATGAAAGATGAATCTAAATATAAATTTTGAAGTCTCTAGCTCTTTTCTGTTGCGCCAATGATTTTTTCAGAAAAACGTCCAAATTTCAAAAATGGCTGAAGTTATCGAACTGATATTTAACACACATTAATTTAGTATTATTCCTGACATGCTAGAAAAGTTTTAGGTCATTTGCTTGATTTTTAAGGTATTGCGCAACATTTATGACGTCAGAGCTAGTTACAGCAGACTGGCTGGCACACAATGGAAACTGATGTGAATTTACTACCGCGTGAGTAGGCTGCTTCCCTACAACAGTGTCAATCTTACATCTGTTTTACAGCTGTTTTCGAGACCCTTTGCCATTTCAGTTAATGTGTACGTGCAGATGTAACTGATTAATCTGCAAGGTAATTCCAGTTTCAATGATAAATGTTTTTTTACGTTAAAACTGTCCCGGTGCGCCTACATTTCTTTCCTCAAGTACATTTTCCGTCTGCATGATGAGATTGCAAAAGCACTACAATATTTTCATCAACATACATGTATGAAAGACCTTCGTTCGATGATGAAAAAATATGTCACGATTATGTGGCCACTTGAGTACGAAACTCCGTGAAATTGTCTACGTCTGTCTGTGTGGCGATAGACGTAGACAATTTCACGGAGTTTCGTACTCAAGTGGCCACATAATCGTGACATATTCTTCCGTGTGGCGACAGTTTGATCCAGATAAAAATTAAGTCTTTAGCGGAGCAAAATTAATTGATTAATACCGAAAACCTTGTTTTGTTTGTGATTATGTTGTTGAGAAGTGTGAAATATATAACCAAATCATATACAGTACTATTGTAGTGCCATACACGAATAAATACGGAGCGTTCACTGTTTCCCCCTCCTCCCCCTCCTCGCGCTCTGGCAACGCTGCGCGGTTTCAGGGGAAATGTGAAGCGAGGCCGAGCCCTTTGACACTCAGGCCCGGGAATGGCCTGTGAGCCGAAATCTTCGCCACTCCTGCTCTATACTGTACCGTGGTAACTGTTGTCACCATTTTGAAGAATACCTGTGAGGCAACATATCTATACATTATTATTACCTGACAGATCAGACTAAACACACTGTTGTAAAGGTATATGTGTTTCGTCTGAGGCTTGTTACATTACTCTGTATTTTGTGTAGTACATATTCGTGATTGCATATTTCATCATTTTCAATACTTGTGAAGGTATTTTCACGGGAAGAAAGACAACTAAACAAACAAACCTAGTAAATCACGAATACACTGTAGCTCTGCAATGAGTGATCGGGTAACACGGAACCCTTATACAAAAATAGAATTGTACTCCCGTACCGTGTTCAAAATCTTATCACTGGAGTTCAGTTTCACCCTGTTCATAGGATGTAGCAAAAATGTACCAACAAACGTTAAGTTTTGAAAGTGATTTCTTCGTGTTTAAATCGTGAATTAAAGAGAGCCCTTGTAAGTTGAAGCTAACCTGACTTTAACTAGACATCGCAAAAATGAATATTCTGGCTGACAATCACGCTCTGAAATTGAGACTACCCGGATATGACCTGTGATTATAACCAACGGGTATTCTGAGCACCTCTATCGCAACTCGTGGACTCGTTCAGCGACGACCTTACCTTACACACTGGACTAAAATGCATTTATGTTGCCCTTGCAACACACGCAGCGTTAAATCTTGCAGATATTTGTTTTTTGAACTAGGGTAACTATGGGAGCAATTACGTGGGAAGTTACAGGATCAGGTGAGTCACAATAATGTAAGCAAAACTATCAAAAATCAATGGGCGTCCAAATTGTAGATGTTAACAGAACTATACATAGACAATAGCTGGAAGCACACAGTTCGTGACCAAGCGTTAACGAGATACAAACCACACAACGTTATGTATCAAAAGTAGTTACAAAAGCTCCAAGAAAGTACAAGCAGAAAAGGTAAATAATGCAACAAAGTGCACGAGGAGCTAAGATGTGCTCACGGGCCTGCACAGTTGCTGACGTTTTAGTTAAGCAAGTTAAGAATCAATTGACGAAATAAATCTCGGGGTGAGCAGCCTGGTATGAGTGTGCATAGGACACAGTAGTTCGGCAATCGACCACGTTGCGATCAACAGGTGCGCTGATCGCTGATGTACATCATACCACTCATATCAGGCTGTTCGCCCGAGATTTATTTCGTCATAAAATACGCCTTGAGAAATTGAAGAATCACATAAGAATCAATTACTCACAAACGTCAACCAATTGGAACGTCGCAACCGTAATACTGCCAGAATACACACAGCTTGAATGTACAGTGCCTGACAAATAAAAGAAGCACCTAAGGACACAGTCAGATGTCCATGTGAATTCGTACACGTGCACATCATCGGCGGGTATGTGAGTGACTAGCATTGCAGTTCTCTGTGCAAGGTAGAAAGGCCACCAGCGATGTTCACGTTACAAGGGCTGATAGGGTACATGGAGATCATAAGTTCCACCATACATGGAAAGTGTCTCTGTGAAATGGTCTGCGCGATGACCAGCAGTGCCCTAGATCAGGTCCCCATAGAACGCGTGTCAGAGGAGGTGGGATGCCAACTCTGTGCCAGGGCGAGTTCCAGGATATCAAAGACCGGATACAACAGTTGTGGGCCAGCTTCTGTTGTTAGAGGATACGACAGCCTTATGACGCTTTCCCAGCCGAATCGGAGCGTCCATCCAGGTCAGAGGGGGTGCGACGTCATACAGATAAGTGAGCTAAATACAGCAAAGCTATTCGTAAAGTTGATTTTGTAAGCACTGAAAGAACATCACACACCCTCTCAACTCGTGAAATTTCATATCATTTCCTCCTCTCTTCTGGATGGTTCGCTTTTCCTGTCAGGCAGCGACTAATTACCACAAAGAACACGCATAGTTACGATATAAAACCTGTGAATTATTTCTCAGATCCGTGCTATATCCACGTGCTTTTACTAAGAAGTGCCTAGAATGATGACTGTGCATCCTTATCGCAAGATAATGCGACCTTTGTAGTTTCATATTGAGCGAGAAAGGGGCTGAAGGCCTTTCTTAATGTACATCACTCAATTATGAACGTTTTCGTTGATAACTCCATATACTGCGGTGCGGTCTATCCAAAACTCTCTTCTCTCTAAAGCTCGACGAAAAGAGTGTTGTTTTTCCACATAAAGCGTTAACGTCACCTTTCCAACCCGCTTCACAAAAGTACAACAGACGCCTAAGGCATGTATGGTGTGGGACCAAAAATATTCCTGCTTAAAGTGTATCGATAGTATAGAGCATCTTTGTATTTTGGTGCATTAGTCTGCTGAAGTAATAAGGGCAGATTGAGCAAATTTTTTCATCCTACACACGGAGCGGCATTATCACTCTGTTTTTAGTGATACTAGAGAGGCAAATGTACCTCTCTGGATAAAGCCTGGCTCGTAAAAGTCCTAGGGACGAGGCGTATACCGTCTGCTTTACGCCCTGTTCTTTTATTAGCAAAACATATTATTAAAAAATGATCCTGCAGTCGAATAATTTAGGGTGGATAAGTTACGTGGATTATAAATTAATGGCCATAAAAAAACATGGAAACATTTGTAATAAGCATAGGCAACACCGCAAATTTGATGTTTAAGAACAGATTGTTTATTCAGTAAGGTTCGAACTCCTATTGAATGTTGCTCCTACAAGCAGTTTTACATTTAGATTAAGTTAGTTATTGAAATATATCATAACCCTTCAATAATCTAGTATAACGTGAAAGCTGACGGAATACACACACACATCAAACCACGAAGTGTACTCAATACATACTTTTCTTCAGCTACATTCTTCAATGCCCATAACTTAGATCTGATACGTGATATGAAGTGTCTCTGCATGAATTCAATAACATCACTCTGCGGTACTCTCCGATGACAGAAAACTAGAGTCTTTACTTCTCGATCATTATCTCAAACTGTTCTCTCTTCTCTTCTTCCATCCTAAGGCCAAAAACCACCTCTTCCACGACTAAAATCCACCAACCACATGGGACCGATAACCTCTGCAGTTTGGTCCCATAAGACGTTACCACCTCCCACCAGCCACATGGCAGTTCAGCCAATGTGAGCTCGAGCTGTTCCCCAAGTTACACACTTCGTACAACACTCTCACATGTAAGCAGATCGACCATAATTCCTACACTAATGATTCTATAACTAAATTAGAGATTCTAATTGACAGGTTATGTCATGACGTTTCTACTGATACCAATTATTATTATTATTTTTAATTACGTATTTTATTAACATCGACCTATCTGTGCTTATAGCGCTCCTTCATTCATGTTGTAATCAGCGTTGATCATATATTAATGACTCGATTCCGTAATAACTACGAACTGCTTCATTTTATCATTGTAATTGTGGAGAATATTCAGGTTCGACATCCTTAGCCATACAAACTTAATATTACAGAATATGTAAAAACAATGTAAACATTATTCAAGCATGTGCTTACCTCAACTTACTGTATTTCTTTTTCAGTGCCCTGTATTATGAACAAGTGGATGGTGTCGCCATGGGAAGTCCTCTGTCTCCCATGGCGGACAACTATTTTATGGAAGACTTTGAGGAAAAAGCACTGCAGTCGGCGAGTTTCAAATCTTCCTGCTTCTGGCAGTATGTAGACGACACTTATGTGGTGTGGTTCCGTGGAATAGAGACATTACCTGTGTTTCGCCGGCAGCTGAACTGGCTCCATCCTAATATACAATTCGCAATGTAAGTTCAAAAGATGGCATTTTGCCAATCCTGAACGACATACTCAGAAGAAGAGCTGATCGTACACTGGGACATAGCGTCTATGGCCAATCAACTCATACGGGGCTATATTTGCAGGCCACAAGTTTTCATCACCCTGCGCAACCCGGTAGTATCTTACGCTCTTTGTGGCATAGAGCACATTTGGTCTCAGATTCCGACGTTCTCTCTGGTGGGCTACAACACCTAAAATCGATATTCCAACAGAATACCTATTTCGATAGGCAGGTACGCTATACATTCCGTTCTAAGCAAATTTGAAGCAGGGATGTAAATGAAGACGCGGAGGCACCCACTGCATCAGCGTTCTTTCTCTATTTTCGCGGAATGTCTTCAAGAATAGCGAGAATCCTCAAAAGGAACGATGTCAAGTGTGTTTCTCGGACACCATTAAAATTGAGGATTTTATTGTGCTCGGTCAAAGACGACCTTGGACATAGAAAACGTTGGGTCATAAAGTCCCATGAGAATACGAAAAATCTTATATTGGGCAGATGTGCCGAATCGTGTAAGAACATTGCGTCGAACACCATCCTCATACACTTCTGGGGCAACCTGATAAATCTGCAGTAGAGGTGCATTGCCTGGACACGGGACATAGTATGTTTCACGAAAAGACTTAAATTTTATACCCAACGTCATCTTTCTGGGACTGTGTTGTTAAGGATTCCATACATACCCGTACAGCGAACAATCTTATCAACAGGGATGCAGGTTTTCAGCTGAGCACCGCATGGAATCCAGCTGCCATTAATTCAGAACAGGGAAAACAAGAACTTCCGACTCATCACGCGACGCAACGCACTATTGAGATTTGATTCAGCCTTTGACTGCAGGAGCGTCTACCAGCACAGTCATTGCCCACAGAGCACGCGCGGGTGGCCTTTCTGCGGCTCCCAGAAGGGGGCACCAGGAGCGCCGTTTTCCTCCAACTACAAGCGTCTTCCTGCGCACGCGTACTGCCTGCTCCCGTCATGATAAATTCCGACGCCGCCGCGCGATTATCATCAGTCGCGCCTTGCAGTTGTGACAGCAGCAGCTACCACCACGTGATGATGTAGAGCATTTGCATCGATGAAATATTGTGCGAGTTACACAATAAGATCTGGCGGCCAACCCGAGAAGAGTTTCCAGGAGTGCTAGTTCTACAAGGTTCGCAGGAGAGCCTGTGTGAAGTTTGGAAAGGGTACTGGCCGAGGTACTGGCCGAATTAAATCTGTGAGGACTGAACGTAAGTAGGGCTTGGGTAGGTCAGTCGGTAGAGCACTTTCCCCCGAAAAGCAAATGTCCGGAGTTGGAGTCTCTGTCCGGCACGCAGTTTCAATGTACCAGGAAGTTTCCGAGAAGGCTGTTTGCAATGTAATATTCGTTTTCTGTCTTGATAATGGCTACATCACGGCCATATGATTTACTGTGTATAATAAAATTATTTACCTTTCAGTAAGTGTAAGTATTTGTGGTGGAATGAATGCCTTAGTCGTAAATATAATTATGGTTGCAGTTGGCAATTTTTTATTCCATGTGTTGCACTACATTGATTGGAACTGATGCTCTTGTATTTACTGTACTTGTCTTGATAGCCTCAAATCGTGTTATTAAAGCGTGCGCTGCGTCTGCCGTTAGCCAGACGTGTACTCCAGGGTCCAGCTACCAGCGGTCCACCGCGGTTGTCCTGCGGCCGCCTGCAGTCGCCCTGCCGGTAAAACCCGATCGGTCGCTCCCGCTAATCTTGGCAGGGTCCGTACGCCCTCTCCGTACCCGCTTAGCGGAAACAATTTCCAAGCTTCTGCCTTCCTATACGTATTTGCCCAGACTCCAAAACCCATTTACCTCTCTGTTTCACTGCAGTCTCGGGATTCCCCCAAGACTCGTTGAGTTACAGTCTTCTATTGTAGATGCGTCCTTGCTCCCTCAACGAACATTAAATGGTGGGAATCAATTTATCGATCGTTTCAAGAGTCGTCTGTGTCAAGTTTATTGACGAGGCGACTTGTGAAAGACTGCTCCAACGATCACCGAACGGATACCGTTTCTGTCATGCCGACGGGAACGTTGCTGCGGTTACAGTCGACCACGTGGGAATGAGGATACGCACCATACGGGTCTCCGAGCTTCCGTTTGAGGTTCCGTCTGAATTTGTGATCGACGCCTTTCGACCATACGGTACAGTTCTATCCCATGTGGCTGAAAAATGGGTGAGTTTTACCACATACTCCGCCCTAAACGGGGTGAGACAAATACGTATAGAACTGAGAAAGCATGTCCCCTCTTATTTGTATATAGGCGGTTGTCGAGCGATTATAATATCTGAAGGACAACTTCGGACTTGCCCAGGGTGCGGGAAAGAAATTCACGTCCGTTTGGAATGCCTCCAGCGTCGTTTAGCGCAAACCCAGCGGGGTGACGTTCAGGCGCCACAACAGCTGACTGTATTAACGATGACCTTCGTGGAGGCCCTCAGAGAAGAAGTGAGGGATATTTACGATGGGCGCCAGCAGCTTCTCTATAGAGAACATGGACACCAACGGATTGGGACTCCGACCGCCGGGCCCACCGCACCAGACACAGGACTCCATACAAGAGATGCAGCTGAAGGTCGCTGCAGGCTCAACCGTGGTGGCTGCCAGTGCTTCCACCGAGAGCGTGATAGACCAGGCCCAAGACGGAGGATACGCCATCCAAACAGCCGACACGGAAGCACGACAACGGAAACAGCATTCGCTGAAGAGAATAAAGAAGCGACGACTGACTTCTCCTGATGATAGCCACAGTCCCGAGGGGACAGCGGACGACGACAGTACCAAATTGGCGCTTCTGGATACCTAGGAAAGGCAGCATGGTGATAGAACGGGTTACACGTATGTAACGGGACACTCGGAGAGTAGGCTTGATAGAGTGTATGTGACGCGCGCTCTATGGACGACGATACTGGATGCCGAAATCTGGCAAGTGGCTTTTACGGATCATATGGCATACGTCTGTACGATTTCACTAAGGCGGCAGAAGATATGGCGGAGTAAGGGTCACTGGAAAATGAATAGAGCACTTTTACATGATGCTGCACGTCGCCGGTCGGTAGAGAAGGTCTGGGAGACTTGTATTCGCCGCCAACGGGCATAAACCTCGTTTCTCCAGTGGAGGATCAAATGCGCAAAACCAATTTTACAGAGAACGTTGACACGGTACGGGCAGGACATATCGCAGTGGAACCGCGCGACGGCAGTTTTTTATTTTACGGCTCTTATGGAGCTGATGATCCAACAACCATCGCAAGATAGGCCCACGGCCATGCGCAGGATTAAAGCCAAGTTGCTACAGCTGAAGAGACTAATAATGGAAGGAATGATGGTCCGGGCGAGATTGACGGACACAGTTGCTACCGAAACCCCTCAATGCACCACGTAGTGCGTGAACGCCAACGAAGGCGAAGGACATTGATCATGGAAATAATGTCTGAAACTGTCCAGCAAGTATGACCCAATGTGACATTGCTCAGGTGCTTACCGACTTCTTCCGCCAGTTATATGGACCTGTAGAAGTGAACCACGAGACACTGAATGATGTCATCTTCGAAATGCCAGATAGAGGACCACCACTGGATGCAGAGACTTTCATGACAGTGATAACGGAGGACGAGCTGACAGACGCAATATCCAGGGGAGCTCCGAACAAGTCCCCAGGTCAGGAAGGCTTCGTAATTGAATTTTACCGCGCCTTGGCATACTTCATGGGACAGACGTGGCTTCAGATGTATAAAGAACTCCGGTTACTGCAGACTGAGATATCTGTCGAATTCACAGAGGATATCATCATCTCAATACCCAAACCACGCGGTGGCAGAAGGCCAGGAGATTATAGACCACTAACCCTCCTGAACTGCAACTACAAGATTTTCGCGCGCATCCTTGGGGCTCGCCTGGAGTCTTCAATTTATGATAGACTCCTCACAGATCAAACATGCCTCGGCGGTAAGAGTAATGTCCATGCGGAGCTCTGTGATTACCGAGATATCGCAGCATTAGCAGCGGCGTGCCGACTGCGATGGTCACTAGTCTCTATTGACTTCGATCATGCGTTCGACAGGGTGGATCATATCTGTCTGCACGCCGTGATGGGCAGTTTGGGAATCCCACAGGCCTTCATTCTAGTGATCATGCGACTGTTAGTGGGCGTGCGATCATGTCTCTGTGAGTGGACGGGGCACTAACTACATTGTTATTTCACGGTCAGTTCGTTAAGGTTGCCCCCTTTCGATATTTTTGTATGCGATGGCGTTGGAACCCTGCCTATATGGTCTCCGAAGACGGCTGGATGGAGTGCCGTTGCCATAGCTGACCTTTCATTGCCGCGCTTATGCTGACGATGCGATGCTACTTGCACAGACAGGCGACGAAGTACGTACGGCGTTGGCATGGATACAGCAATACGGGATGGCGGCGGGAAGCGTGCTTAATCTACAAAAGTCACGCTGCATGAATGTCGGTCGAGGATTATAACCAGGGGAGGAAGGCCCGCTCATGTTGGTTAACACCATAAAATGCTTAGGTGTCACGTTTCACTCAGATTTGCAGCGGACAGCAGCGGATAACTACCGACGCATATTAAAGTTCATGCGGACAATGGTGCTGTTACATAAATTAAGAGCGTTGGATATGATTCAGCGTCACTCACCTACGTAGCGCACGCCCTGCCTTTAACGTGTACAATGGAAACGCGGATACAAGCAACTTTCGGAACTTATGTGAGTGTGGGACACCAGTTCAAGATCCAATACACAACGCTTACGGTACCACCTGGAGAGGGTGGACTTGGTCTGGCGAACGTGTATGAAAAGGCACGGACGTTATTCGTCAGTACGGTTTTCGACAGTGGCGCGGTCAATTTCGTAGTATCTCGGGTGCGTTGGCCTATGCACTGGGGCCCACTTCAACAGTGCCTCCAGTCAATGTGGGCCATATTTCACCGAAGATGTCACATTTCAAGTCTTTCTTTTTATAGCTTAGCTATGTCAGAGACGCCTTCGCAACAACACGACTACCGACGACGCGAGATGTGTACCAAACATTACTGCGCCGGTGACCCAGGAATACCATGGAAAAGAAGTACCCAGACAAGAACTGGCGACGGATATGGCGACGGATATGGTGTATTATACGGACCGTTTACCTCTCAACGTCGGTACGCTTAACATGGTATGTGATGGTAAATAGGAAGTTCGCAACGAACCAACGGCGGCATGCGACTCATTTGGCAGACACTCCATTATGTTTAAGTTGTGCAACAGTGGATTTTAATGAACGTCGTTTAGCATGTAGTGGGGCGGCTCCGGTGTGGCACTTGGCACAACAGATATTGGCGTTCCTGTTACGCACCGCCCCCCCACACAGTTTCATCGGACACACTCCTTTTCCCCCAAGAATCTTATTTTCCGGCCCATAAAACAAATGCAGTGACATGGGTACGGGGAATGGTTGTGGGCTACGTCTACAACGAATCGGAAAAGGCCAAAACGGATGGACACGTGAAGCTGCAACAGCATAAGAAATACAGGCAAGACTTCGCTAATTATCAGAGCCGGACGTTTACCGACCCGCCGGCCAGATGGGGTGTGACAGGTGAGAGATGAGATAGACGGAGAAGCCGAGATAGACATCGATCACACTTACGGACCCTAATTAATTTCGAGAAGACGACCCAGTCTTACACCAACGTCTGGAGAACGAGCCGATAGATGGTCTCTTGCTCTATCGAACGTCGGGTCGTGAGGAGGTGTCGCCCCCGACACGAATTTCATTTCATTGCTACAGGAGCATGTTTCTTTTGTATCTGTACTATCCGCAATGTCTTCCTGTCTTTCATTTGGGCATTTTCAGTTTTCTTCATTTCCTTACTTAATTAATTTCTAATTAGCAAATATATGTCAAAATTTTGATATTGTAGAGAAAAAACATTGGTAGGGCAGTTAAAAACAAATTGGTAGATCACTTGCTTGCGAAAGGCAAATGTTCCGAATTCGAGTCTCGGTCCGGAACACTGTTTAATCGATTAAAAAAATGTTAGTAGAGCACTTGCCCCCGAAAAGCGATGGTCCCGAAATCGAGTCTCGGTCCGGCTCACAGTTTTAATCTACCAGGAAGTTTCCGAGAAGCGTATTAGCAATTTAATACTCGATTTCTGTCTCGATAATGGCTACTGTTCAAAGCCATTACGGCCATATGGTTTATTGTGCATAGTAAAAGTATTCACCATTCAGTAAGTGTCGCCCTCCGGGAGCGCAGCGGTGCGCGCCCCTGCTTTTTTTACGCCGGAGCAGGTTTGCGCTTGCGGTGTTTTGAGTCTAGAACGAAATGGCACACTCGTGCAGGAAAGCGACTTTGAAGTTCAGTTTCGTGAATGACTTTCCTGTTCCATTTGTAAATAGAGCGTTGTAAGACGAATATGACTCGGTACGAGCCCTAACTTTTCGTATCTTGTCTTTGTGGTCCTTAAGCGAAATGTACGTTTGCTGCCGTAGAACTGCTCTGCAAGCAGCTTCTTATTCCATGTCTCTAAACTTTGCTGGCAGTTTTCTGCGAAAATACCGTCGCCTCCCCTCCAGGGAATCACACTTGAGTTCACGAAGCATCTCATAACGACAAAGTGTTGATCGAACTTACTGGTAACATATCTAGCAGTCCACCTCTGAATAGCTTCTATTGCTCATATTGGAAAACGACATCGAACAACGCTTCGGAACGTCTTTCCTATTGGGTATAAGCCAGCAACCGTGTCTCAGTAAGCTCTACAATTTTGTTAACCAGATGTTGCATCCTTCGACCCCAACTAAGCTCATCAATTTCAAGCCAATTACTTGGAGTCACGCTTCCGCTCCGTCACCACAGAAACTCGTTTGTTCCAGAGATCTCGTGTCTTCTCCACTTACTTCACTGCACTAAAGGATAAACCCGAAATCCATTGACAAAGTTTCGGAGGTTATTCAACGGGTATTTTGGTATGTGAGAGACGAGCCTCAGGTGGAGCGATACATAACAAAACTGTAATTATGATTTATTTGGTTTGGTACCCTAGTCACTTTCTTTAATATCTTCAGAACAGTGAAAAAGCGTGTAATATGTAATGTAAAAGCTCAGAATATTACAACCAATCTCAGGTATTGCGGTGTGGCTGCCGTCGCTGAAGTAACATATCAGCATAGTATCCCTGTGCCTTTGTTCAGTCTACCCCAACATGAGGTGCATGGCGGCCAAAGCTTAATCAATAAATATCTGCAAACTTATGTGTATACCAATCGGTGGCTGAACCGAGCAGCACTGATTGCGAACTTGAGGGCATTACTTTTATGAACAGCAGGTGTCTTAAATGAATGAACTAAGTGGACTACCAAAATCGTCGACGTCCAGAAGTTCGTAGAAATCTTAATTCCACATAATACGCGCATAAAAGGCTTGGTGATGTAGTCCATATAGTCCAGTGGTGACCAGTTTCTTAATGCGGCATTTCGAAAGACAGGCGCTATATTTGGCACCCTGTAAAACTGAGGTGAGCACAGGTATTTTGAAGTCATCATCGTTGTGAGGAGCCCTAGTGAGGAACAATTCAGTGACTTCCTACAACATCTGTACAGTTCCATGCCAAGTTCACCATAGAGTTAAGAAATGGTCAAGAGCTACCCTTTCTTGATATGCTCCTTAAAAGGAATCGTCCAAACCTGGGGCACAGTGCGTGTCGAAATCTGACACACATGTATTCACCGGATCACTCATCTGTCGCTACATATGGCTTTTATTCAACCCATAACGCCTTCAAAAACCATGTCTGAGACTTTCGTATTCTCCCGCTCACTGTATGCAGATTACTAGTCCTGCGAAAAAGAAATTTTGTAGTGGGATACGTTTCCGTTAGAGGTAATGGTTTCCGAAATATTTAAGTAAAAATGTACAAAAATGCCCTTAAAACTCGTTTCTTTAGAATAACTCGAAAACTGTGGCCTTCAGTGAAAAACTATCCTACTACACAGTTTCCTACAAAATTGTCCAGTTGATTTTTTTTCTGTAGAACTAATAGTTCGTGCGTAGCGAGTGAGAGAATACAAAAATTTGGCGCATGGTTTTTGAAGTTTTAGCAATCTGTGTAAAACTCATAAATAGGGACAGCTCTATCGCCCTGTATATCTGCTCCCAGTGTCAGATCGCCACCCAAACCAAAAAAGAGGAATCATTTACATGCTAGGAACGCGTGCATGACGAATATATGAGCCGCAGCATCTCGGACGCTAAATGCAACACCTAGAAAGTGTCCTGAGGACCAATGGGTACTCCACTAGTTGTATAAGAAGTACCACGAAATCTGATGCTCGGCGAAGTGACATGTCAGAAGAAGAAATGCCGGGTACGGCCTTTCTGCCATACATCCACATGGTGATGGGCGGAATCTGCAGTATATTGCACAGCCTCTGCTTAGAGGCAAAACAGTATCGCCCTTATGAACGAAAATAAGAAATTATTAGAAGACCAGTAGAATCGATTGGGTAGGCTAATACTGACCAGAAAATACACTAAGAAAAATGTAACGAGTCCTCCAAAACTTTTCTCAGTTTAGAGGAGTAGAAAAAAGTCTTCCCTAATGGTTGTGATGTGAACCTCTCTTCTACCATTGTTCTGAATGTTTTTTTGCTTTTCAGTGGCAGTACATCAGTACGTATGCCAATGAAGACGGTCGCGTGATTTTCAGAACGGAAAATGGAGAGACAGCCCTGCAGAAACAGAAACTAGACGTCAGCAGATCATACCAGCTAATAAGAATTGCTGCTGCTGCCGCTACTGATGTCATCGGTATTTTAATACCGACCGGTAGGACATAAGAGATAAATATACTGTGAGAGCCAAGTCGGTACCATAAAGATCTGTTTCCAGGATCCGTGAGGCGACGTCGAAAATAATGGCTGAGCAGGAGGTAGGGACTACCACAAATCCTCGAAAAATAAGCGAAAAATATACCTATTCAAAAATGCAGATAAAAATTCACTTGACGCTTTCCTGAGCGACAATCTCCGCTCATTCCAAATTAATAATATAAGTGTAGACCAGATGTGGCTTAAATTCAAAGAAATAGTATCGGCAGCAAATGAGAGATTTATACCAAATAAATTAACAAACGACGGAGCTGATCCTCCTTGGTACACAAAACGAGTTAGAACACTGTTGCAGAAACAACGAAACAAACACGCCAGATTTAAACAGACGCAGAATCCTCAAGATTGCTTGTCTTTTACAGAAGCTCGAAATTTAGGGCGGACTTCAATGCGAGATGCTTATAACAGTTTCCACAAACTTTGACTCGAAATCTGGCAGAAAATCCAAGGAGATTCTGGTCGTATGTGAAGCATTTTAGCGGCAAGAAACAATCAATGCCTTCTCTGAGCGATAGCAATGGAGATACTATCGAAGACAGTGCTACCAAAGCAGAGTTACTAAACAAAACCTTCCGAAATGCCTTCACAAAAGAATACGAAGTAAATATTCCAGAATTCGAATCAAGAATAGCTGCCAACATGAGTAACGTAGAAGTAAATAACCTCCGTGTAGTGAAGCAACTTAAATCAGTTAACAAAATCAACTCTTCTCGTCCAGACTGCATACCAATTAGGTTTCTTTCGGAGTATGCTGACGCATTAGCGCCATACTTGGCAATCATATACAACCGTTCGCTCGACGAAAGATCCGTACCCAAAGACTGGAAAGTTACATACGTCACACCAATATTCCACAAATGTAGTAGGAGTATTTCACTTAATTGCAAGCCCATATCATTAACGCCGATATGCAGCATGATTCTCGAACATTACCTCGAAGAAAACGTTCTATGCACACACAGTCAACATAGGATTAGAAAACACCGTTCTTGTGAAACACAACTAGCTCTTTATTCACATGAAGTGTTGAATGCTATTGTCAAGGAATTTCAGATCGATTCCGTATTTCTGGATTTCCGGAAGGGTTTTGACACTGCACCACACAAGCGGCTCGTAGTGAAAGTGAGTGCTTATGGAATATCGTCTCAGTTATGTGGCTGGATTTGTGATTTCCTGTCACAGAGCTTACAGTTCGTAGTAATTGACGGAAAGTCATCGAGTAAAAGAGAAGTGATTTCTGGCGTTCCCCAATGGAGTGCTATAGGCCCTTTGCTGTTCCTTGTCAATATAAACGATTTTGGAAACAATCTGAGCAGCCGTCTTCGGTTGTTTGCAGATGACACTGTCGTTATCGAGTAATAAAGTCATCAGAAACTCAAAACAAACTGCAAAACGATTTAGAAAAGATATCTGAATGGTGAGAAAAGTGGCAGTTGGCCCTAAATAACGAAAAGTGTGAGGTCATCCACATGAGTGCTAAAAGGAACTCATCAAACTTCGGTTACACGATAAATCAGTCTAATCTAAAAGCCGTAAATTCAACTAAATACCTAGGTATTACAATTACAAACAACTTAAATTCGCAGGAACACACAGAAAATGCTGTGGGGAAGGCCAACCAAAGACTGCGTTTTATTGGAAGGACAATTAGAAAATGTAACAGACCTACTAAGGAGACTGTCTACACTACGCTTGACCGTCCTCTTTTAAAATACTGCTGCGTGGTGTGGGATCTTTACCAGATAGGACTGACGGAGTAGAGCGAAAAAGTTCAAAGAAAGGCAGCACGTTTTGTATTATCGCGAAATATGGGAAAGGGTGTCACTGAAATGATACAGGATTTGGGTTGGAAATCATTAAAAGAAAGGCGGTTTTCGTTGCGACGGACTCTACTCATGAAATTCCAATCAGCAACTTTTTCCTCCAAATGCGAAAATATTTTGTTGACACCGACCTACATAGGAAGGGACGATCACCATAAAATAAGGGAAATCAGAGCTCGTACGGAAAGATATAGGTGTTCATTCTTTCCGCGCGCTATACGCGACTGGGATGAGTGAGAATGGTGAAGGTGGTTCGATGAACCCTCTGCCAGGCACTTGAATGTGATTTGCAGAGTACCCAAGTAGATGTAGATGTAGCTAGCGGGTTACTAAGCGTCACTTCGTTGACAGATACTGTTCAGCTGCACTCCTAAGTAAATTTCCACCCACGCCAAGTAGACTGTGTCTACCAGTTGTTATACTGTGATCACGATTGCTATTTGTTCAACAAAGTAATTCCATGATATTAATGGCAAATGAGACAATTCTTTGGATGATCAGTTATAGTTCACTGTTACTTGTTAGTGAAACATTTTCGTTGTAAGCTGCTAAGTCAAGTAAAACGATTAATATTAGGTTTGTACAAAAATAAGAATTACGAGTTAGTAATTTACAATAAAACTTAATTGGTTGGGAAGAGGAACAAGATGAAGTGATGACGAAAGGACAGTGTAACTGAGTCCACAGTCGAAACACAGCCAGAATTACTTTTCAGATAATTCGTGTAATGTAAGCTGATTTTTCATTACAAAATTTATAATCGTCTAGTACGATTAACTATAACTTTCGTGAAGCGATCTGAATTATTCTTGGCGTCCATGAACATTCATTCATAGAAAGTGTATTGCAATCTTTTTTTCACATTGACCGAACTTATAAGGAAGCTCAGAAATCGAAGAATATGTGCTTGTAATTTCGACAGCTAAAAGGAACAAACTGCTGATTTCATCCATAAGGTACTCAACATTTGAGATTTTTCATTTCGATGATGCTCTCAAAGAATAAAATTTCCGTGCAAATTACAGCTCAAGTATGATATTTGTTTTGAACCTACTGGCAGAGAAATATGAATACAATAGAATAATGTAGGGAAAGAATGCAGTAATAGAGACTCACTGGACTATATCCACGCTATAAATGTAACTTAGCTTGGTATTTACTGTTAATTTTTTCTTAGCCTTTAGGAGTATTTAGTGTAAGAAATGATATCTTCTCACAAGTTTGGAATATGAGATATCTGCACATAAATCTTGGTACACGCTCACTTTTAGAGGGTATCTAGAAAATTACTGCTTTACAGCACTGAGCATCATATCATCTAGTAATTTCTTAATTCTGTAGCTTATGGTCTACATAATTTCGTCACAGCTTTATTAATAAGCCATCACTGTCTTTTTCTGCATAGAAACAAACTCTAGAGAAGTTGGAGAAAACCAAACACACATAGGAACTGTCCATCGCTGCTTCAGAAACCGCCTACCCATATCAGAATTTATAATAAGATAAAATTATTTGTACAATAGATAAACAGCACACTACACTGAGCGTTGCTTGAGCGTAGCAAGCAAAGAGCCTGAGGGAACTATAAAACTTTCTTGCACTGTACGTTAAATGTGTATATGTTACTACTTCGTAAAGAAGTAGTATTGTGTGTCGAAATGAAGAACCATATAGGTTTCTGAGCGTTCGAAATCTAAGTCGTTACATATTAACTACTCACTTACAGTAACATAAATAGACTATGGAGGCCGGACCTGGTCTATTATAGAAAGAGTCATCTTAGGATTCTCTGTTAGCGACTTAACAAAACATGCAGAAAACATAAATCAGAACATCTTCATGTGTATGTTCTAGCTAGCGTCGCACATTCCACAAAAAAAGATTGTTATACCTTCCAGGATTTTTAAAAATTAAACATAAAATACTAGCAGGAGATCAATATTGTTCATAATAGCGTCATTAGCCGGCGACCGTAAGTGCTTCATAACTCTAGAACAACTACTAGGCTGCGGCAATATGCTTTTCACGTTAAGGATTGCTATTAATCGTGCACTGTCCTCCAATCTGTGTATGTCGGTCTTTCGGGTAAATTATAAGTCTTTATCTTCTTCATTTATTTTTGTGGTGAGTTATCACCAGTCATGCCGCAGGTATAGTGGCATTACACGCCTGACCTGTCCTTAGACTCACACTACGGAGGTTAAGGTCCACCTCGTTAAGGCAAGCCGACGTCATCCGTGATCATGCCGTGGCGTGCCTGCTCCTGCTAGCCCAGCGCCTGCAGACACGCTACCCGCTGCGCGCCGAGCTGCCAGCGATAAGCCGGATTGATGGCTGCGCGGCGGTCAGGCCGGCCCAGGCGGAAGGGGTAGGCAGCGGCATCCAGCTCTCCAACCCGGCTAACACCACTCGGCTAGCGAGTTGGAGCGGCCACCAAGTCATTTCCACCATATGAGTTGTAGTAAACTCATAGAGATAGCCAAGGTCTTCGGTAACGAAGAATTATTATTATTATCATTATCATTAATAGTAGTAGTAGCAGCAGCAGTAGTAGATCACTTTTACAAGAATACTATTTGGGTCGTAGTATTAGAGTTTAAGAGAAAAAGAAAATAGAGTATAATTAGCATATGATATACAGCCATATGCTTACTAACATTCCAAATGAGCTTTCACTCTGCAACTGAGTGTGCACTGATTTGAAACCTATTGACAGATTAAAGCTCTGTGCCAGAACAGGACTCGAACCTGTATCCTTTTGTTTTTTCCAATCCAGGACCAGCTTTCATTTCCCAGGAAGTTTCATTTTAGTGCACATTACTCAGCATAGTGAAATTCATATTTGGAACAATCATCTAGGTTATCTATAAGCCATTTCTCTGAAATCGATTTTCTTCCAGCAGAGGTACTCCTGCAAGGAATGCAGGAGAACTTCTGTGAAGTTTGGAAGCTAGGAGATGATGTACTGACCGAGGTAGGGCTGTCAAGTTTGCTAGTGACTCATATGTGGATAGCTCAGTCAGTGGAGCAATTTCCCGCGACTGGCAAAGGTCTCAGGTTCGCCTCCCATTCTGGTTCAGAGTTTAAATCTGTCATCAAGCTGCTTATACTTGCATAGAGATATATTCTGAAAAGGATGGGACATGTAGACGGCTGTGGACTTATAACAGAGACCATCATTGTATTTTCCTGACTTAATTTGGGGAAGCTACAGAATATTTAAATCAAGATGGCCAGGCGGAGACTGGAGATTTCACCCTCTCAAATGCATGGCTAGTCTGCATAAAATAGCACAACTTCATTCGGTTTATACCTAATCTGCAAATAAGTAATTTATGAACGGTGTTCAATAAGTAATGCAACACATTTCTTACTGAAAGCAAGTTGGTTTTGTTCAAGGTTCGAATACACCATATTATTCCCATACTTGTGGCTTCAAACAGCCCCGTTTCTCAACATAATCTCCGCTCAATGTGACGGCCTTAGCCGGCCGGTGTGGCCGTGCGGTTAAAGGCGCTTCAGTCTGGAACCGCGTGACCGCTACGGTCGCAGGTTCGAATCCTGCCTCGGGCATGGATGTGTGTGATGTCCGTAGGTTAGTTAGGTTTAATTAGTTCTAAGTTCTAGGCGACTGATGACCTCAGAAGTTAAGTCACATAGTGCTCACAGCCATTTGAACCATTTGACGGCCTTATGCCACCTTACTGGGAGGACCTGTATGGCACTACGCGGAGCCAATGTCTTGCTGCATCAGTAACCTCCCCATCATCCATGTACTGCTTCAGGTGGATTGCATCTTTCATTGGGCCAAATATTCTGTCAGTCAGAAGGTGTGATATGAGGGCTGTAGGGTGGATGAGGAAGAACAGCCCAATAAAGTTTCGTGAATTCCTCTTGCGTGCGCAGCCTTGCGATGCCTTGCGTTCTCATGGAGATGTTTGATGGCGATTTGTCGATCACCTCGAATGAGTGTCCACACGTTCCAACATTGCAGGAGCCTCAACTGTGTGCGGCCAGACAGAACGCGGCCGAGGTCAGAGCGATCTCGATGTAAAGATGACAGGCACTTCGCCCACTGACCCGCCATACTTTTGATCACTGCTGCCATGTTCCTGTAGATATTCTACAAGCACTTTTGAACATCTGCAATTCTCTGGTTTTCGCCAGAAGGAATTCAATAACGAATCTGCTTGGAACGTACCTCTGTTACAGTCGCTATTTTGAATGCCACGTATAGTGTAGCCACCTATTGGAACTTTATGAAACTATAGGGATTGAAGCAGTAGTATACCACAATGTTCCACAATAAATTTTGCATTGAGATTGGCTGGAAAAAAAAGTGTTACATTACTAATTCAATACCCAAAGAAGGAAAATATTAATGTGAGAAGCTAATGCTAGGCTGTTCATTCATTTCTCAATGCTGATCACTGCATGCATCACATACCTCATTTGCACAATGTGCCCCCGCTCATTCCATCAGCTGAAATAAGAACTGTGGCAACTACAGTTTCCAGAATCCCTGCATGACAAATGGGCTTATGAAGATACAATGTATTAGTATTATTAATTTCAAAGCTTTGTAGTAACACTTTCCAGAAAAACTAAGAGAAGAAAACATAGTAGCGAAACTGTTGTATGAAATGCCAGATGTGTTTTATCATTAATTACTTCTGTTACATTTTTCACCAAAGCCTGCTCTGTGTTATCTAAGTAATCTTTTACTATAGAGAATGCGTTGTTTAATACGCTGAAAGAAACACGTATAGGCATGCGTATTCAAATACAGAGATATGTAAACAGGAAGAAGACGGCGCTGCGATCGGCAACGCCTATATAAGACAATGATTGTCTATCCCAACTGTTAAATTGACTACTGCTGCTGCAATGGTAGGTTATCAATATTTAAGTGAGTTTGAACGTGGTGTTATAGTCGGCGAACGAGCGATGGGAACAGCTTCTCCGAGGCAGCGGTGATGTGCGGATCTTCCCGTACGACCATTTCACTAGTGTACTGTGATTATCAGGAATCCTATAAAACATCAAATCAGCGACATCGCTGCGGCCGGAAAAAGATCCTGCAAGAACGAGACAAACGACGACTGAAGACAATCGTGCAACCCTTTCGCAAATTGCTGCAGATTTCAATGCTGGGCCATCAACAAGTGTCAGCGTGCCCAGTATTCAACGAAACAACTTCGATATGGGCTTTCGGACCCAAAGGCCCACTTGTGTACCCTTCAGGACTGCATGACATAAAGCTTTATGCCGCGCCTGGGCCCGTCAATACGCCAATGTACTGTTGATGACTGAAACATGTTGCCTGGTCGGACGAGTCTCGTCTCAAATTGTATCGATCGGATGGACGTGTACGGGTATGGAGACAACGTCATGAGCCCCTGAACCTTGCATATCAGCAGGGGAATATTCAAGTTCTTTAATGGTGTGGGACGTGTGCGGTTGAAGTGATATGGGACCCCTGACACGTCTAGCTATTTCTCTGACGGGTGACACGTATATAAGCATCCTGTCTGATCACTTGCATCCATTCATGTCCATTATGCCTTCCGACGGACTTGGGCAATTCCAGCAAGACAATGCGACACTGAAAATGTCCAAAATTGCTACAGAGTATCTCCAGGAACACTTTTTTGAGTTTAAACACTTGTGCTGGCCACCAAACTCCACAAACAGGAACATTATTGAGCATTATTGAGCATTATTGAACATTATTGAGCATAACTGGGATGCCTTGCAACGTGCCGTTCAGGAAAGATCTCCACCCCCTCGTACTCTTAAGGAGTTATGGACAGTCCTGCAAGATTCATGGTGTCACTTCCCTCCAGCACTAATTCAGACATTAGACGAGTCTATGTCACGACATGTGATATTTCTGCGTGCTCGCGGGGACCCTACAAGATATTAAGAAGGTGCGCCTGTTTATTTGGCTCTTTAGTGTAGGGATTTAAGAATTTCTTATTTTAAAATAAGTTTTTTAAATAATCTTTTATAATCTCTTTAGAAAATTTGTTCCACGATTTTATTCCTTAGCAGAATGTTCTGTTTCCAGTTTTAAGTTTATTCTATCCTCGTAAATTGGTAAATGTAAGTTCAGACTACATCTTATTCCGTAGTATGAGCTTCACAAGCATTGTTATCATGTACACTCTTTGACATAAAACTCGACCGGCGGCCGGCCGCTTCAGAGGCTAAGTCCGCGCCGATCGCGACATGGGACAATAAAACTGGCCAACTCGCTAATTCTCTAAGTCCGGTTATCTGCACAATCTGGCAACACTGTAGACTGCGGCACTTCCTGGAGGAAAACTTGTCCCATGATAGAGAAACACTAGGCTGATTACGCCTGTGATCTAGCGGTAGCGTGCGTTGTTTCTGTTCGTAATGTCAGTCCATCGAGAGCAGCTGGCATAAAATATTTTTATAGCCTCTTCTGTCTGAATGCTGAAGACGTGAATGTAATGGTAGCGCAGATTCAATCTATTTCGCTTTCTGACACACCGATATCAAAATTTTATCCAGTAACGATTTTGCGGCAGATTTCCTGCAGACTGTCCTCCTCTGGACGCCGTATGCGGCAAAGCTCCGGGATCCATTTGCTGGCTACCGGCAGCGGCCGTGGCGACAGCAGCGGCGCTGCACTCCCCCGTTCTTTATCGAAAGCGTCTGCTCCCGCTCATCGCTTTTGATGATTTAAAACGCTTTATTATTAAATGTTGCTCCACAGAAAATTTCTACGATTTCCATTCACGCTCAAAAGCAACGGAGACAGACGCCCTGATTAGTAGGCGGGTATTATATTACATTAATCGGCAAGAGCTGAGTATGGCCGGAAATTAATTTTATAGACTGGGACGAAATTAAACCACCTCGCTACATTCGATGAATTTATAAATGCTTCATACCTCGTTTCTTTTCCTTTCAAACTCAATTATTTGTGCATCTTTTGGTCAATGTTCGGATGTTTTCGTCAAGCCGGGGCGAGCGTCTGCGGTGTAAAGTGTATTACAGTTCTTGTTTCATTCCTTATGGTAACTCTATGCGATAAACTGTGTGAATACCTTGCAATGCATGCTCTGTAGCAGTGTAGGAACACTGCACATTTGGAGTTCCATGTATGGGTTCATGAAGTATTTAATGTTGATCGGAAGTGATAGTTAAGGTCATCAGATTTAGACCAGAAAAATTTGTCGTTTTGGAGGTTTCAGAGAACGGAAAGGAATTGCTAACGCCGGTGTTAGAAAACGTCTACAGTTAAATGTAATTGCAAAAATTTAGAAGAGGGGAACTATATTAATCAACATGTGCACTTCATAAACAACCTTCTGACATGTTAGACCTATATGACGAACAAAACTCAAATTTATATCGTTGACAGTCGCTTTGAATCTTTTCAGGATCTATTTTACAGTGAAGAACCTTGACATTTGCAAAGCAGACATGCATGATATTAACTTAATTTACTAAGTCGAATCGGACGAAGATTGATGTTTAAAGGCATTCTTCAGATTTTGTATAAAGAATTTTTACTAGCCGTTTGCAACTCCATTAATTAAAATGGAAAATAAAAGGTTGTAGTCAGCGGCTTCCACCGAGATTGGAACTGCTATGTCATACAGTACGACCAACGCAACGCACAAGGGAACCTCTTATTTCTTAATTTTTCTTTTTTTCTTTTACTTTGTTTGACGATTACCCCTTTTCTTCTCTCTTATTTTAAAGCCCCTTAGGAAAATGGCAATAAAGAAAGAAACTAAGTGCCACCGCCACTTTTCATCCTATAACAAAAAAAAAAATCTGGTCCACTTTAGGCGTTGGCTTCTGACTAAACCTACTCCAAGAGCTGCCTGCCTGTGTACCAGGGGAAATATGGGAATTCAAGGTTAGGGCTATCATTACAAACAAAACAAAATCTTCCTTTTTCTGAATTTTATTTTTATTTTTATTTTTGTTTTGTTTATTTTTGTTGTGTAATTGATCAGACGCCTTTGGCGCCCCGCTGGTAATATGTTGAGTCACGTCTTCTCGAAATTGGTGTGTTCCGTTCAGTAGTTCAGAAATTTTCATTGGTTCAAACTGGAAACCTTCTTCACTCTTGGCTTAACACATTCCAGCTGCGAGGCGGGTCGTGGAAAGCACTCCCAAGGAAGTTCAAGAAAAATTGTCTGAATTTTGGGTGGCGGACAACGACATAATGACGGTCGTTGAGGTATGTCCAAAAATCGAGTACAGAGTCAACAGTTTGTCCAACTAGGTAGTGAATGGCATGTCCGCGAATCCAATTCACAGCATTGGTCTTTGTCCGAGGAAAATAGTCACGTCCCGGAACTAATAATGAAAGGGGAGTATTCCGATTCAGAATGTCCCGCGGTAGAAAAGCCACAATATGACGAATAACCTCTGAACTAACGACACACTGGCGACCACAGTGCGATGTTGCCTGAGCCTCAAAACGCAGCCTTAAAACACACAAACAGGTGTTACTTATGTGAAGAACCCCGTTATTGGAGTCCAGAAATTAATTATACTTTCTAAGTGTCTCATCTTACAGTGGATTCTATCGTACGAGTCCTCGATGTGGAAAACGAATGTCAAGTGAATTTAGCGAGGTAACGCCAGCCTACTGCCGGAAGCAAATGCACTATCAGAGTGTTGACAAATACTTGCTACGACGCTGCCATTTCTCGGTTCTCTTACGAGGCAGCTCTTCAGCGAAATGCTTGCCGTGATTCTCCGATACGGTCCTTCAGAGTGGAGACGCGCGCGCACGTTTGGTTTTTATGCGGCGTTCTCCCCTGATGGTTTCTGACGTTGCCTTGTGGGCTATGTCTACATTTGAGACATTCAATAATCATTAATCCAGAATGATACAAGTTTCAGCTTCCGGCGTGGAAGTAGGCTGTTGACGCCGACATTATATCATTTCAACGTAGGGAAAGCAAAACGGGTCATTCAATGTTTCTCATTCAAAAACAAAGCATGTGAGATAATTTTCCGTAACGTTCATAATCATCTAAAAATACAAACGAAGTAAAAATACATCTGAAGCTTATTCGAATTGAATATAATGTAGGATACCAAACGCTTTGCACCTCGATGTCGAATTTGTCCACGTGCAATCTTTTGCAGCATACAAAAAGAATGTCATGATTACCACGAGAATGAAGAATTATGTTGGTACGGATGGAAGCAAGGAGAGACGCAGTCAACAAATATTCGATTCCTCATGGCATTCATTTCATTTGAGACGTAAGAAGAGTTAAAGCGGGATATTACTTTCGTTAACACGAAAGATATGCCGCACATATTGATAACGAGGAAGTCTGCGTCTTCATACGTTTCCTCCTTGAAATCTGTATGCTCTCTTACGTATATACTAAGTAGCCTGATCATTGTTTCAGTAATGTTACCCTCTTGTTTGACCCCGTAACGATGAACAGATTCCAAATGCATGTCTCTGCATGAAAGTAGCTGTTCGAACCCTTCCTGGGTTGCTTTTTGTGTTTCATTGCTTGGAATTCCTGAAGCAGACCACTGTGCCTTCTCCCCTTGTGGGTTAGGTCTCAAAACTAAACCGCTTTTTATCCAATGGCATAATTTATTCAGACATCATCAGCACAAGGCTGTCAAACAAAGCCTTCCATTTACAGTTGCAACACTCTAACCAGCACTGACCGAAGTGTAATCCACGGTCATGGTCCGAAATTAGCAGGTGTCTGCTACTGTGGCAAAGTCCGTACTACACTTTCGATTCCGCAGCACCATTTTATCTGGTAACACTGTGTAGTTGCAGAGTTGTGCCAGCATGTCTGTCTTCACACTGTCAACTTTATGTATCTCACTTCTCCTGCAGCGTTGATCACTAGGAGCAGAAGCAAATGAGTGTATTCTGCTTGACGTAACATTCAGTATTCCCTTCTTTCATAGCCACTCTTCATGTGCATCGATACCAAATAGGAATGTGAAAACTCTTGTGAGTGAGAGGATGACAATAACAATCGTAACAAGAACAATCAAATAATGAATGATGTTTATTCCAAAGCAGAACGAGAATGGCTTTAAATATAAAAATCTATATCTATATCCATATCTATTGATCTTTGACTTGGCACAATGCAAATATATTCTTAGCATTTAGTTACCGAATTTAGTTCGGGATGTTTGCAGAGAAAAGGAAATGTCGGTACTTCTCGCTAGTGTTATATAATGTGAACCAGCAACTACCCTTTCCTTAGAACACGACTCAAGCAGGTTTCCAAGTAGGTACCAAGGCACTGCTGAATTCTGTTCCCTGACATTGCTCTGATGACGGTTAATGCAGATAGTTCCGATTATGAAATGCAAAACGTATTGCAGGTTACTTCCTAGCATAGTAACATTAAATTTGCGTTGTAGACGGCACATGAACATGGCGACTATCCATATTACTCATCAATATAAAAAGACAATATTATGGGAATTTAGCAGGATTACTCAACATGAATTCTGAAATTGGTTGACTGACCGCACAGGTGCTAAACGTCGTCAAGAGTATACGATGTCCTAATCGCATTAGGAATATGAAGATCGTCTTCGACAGCTCGCAACTTTCACATTGCTATCTCCACCCTACTCCAGACAGCCCTCGGTGGAGTTGCACTAAGTTGCCGATGCAACGTAAGGCCTTCAAACCGACAACAGACCACATATTGATAATTACAAGCGAGTTCTCTTGCAGCGTAAGCTTATTGTAACTAATCTAAAAATTATTGGACAGGAACATTGTCCTATTCAAAAAAAGCTGTCCAGCAGGTCCTCTAATCGCTCCTTGGTACAATCGTTTGACTATTGAAAATGGTTCCAACAAGTCACCACTAGAAAACACTGCTCTGTCTCGCAATAACTCAAGATGTAAAGTAATACCACGGTACTACAAATATCAGGGAACACCTTATCACAGATAAGACTGTCCTTAAGGCTTGTAAGCTCACATTTATTACAATAAATGACATACCTGAAATGTTACCACTCTCATTATTACGTCAGATTGGTAATGCACGTAGTAAGTTCGTCGTATTCACGATCTCCTCTTCAAAGTAACATACCGTACTTATTATTTAACACAAAATGACATTAAAAATTTAAGTTATTCACGAGCAGCTAGTTGAGAATGTGTATGAACTTCAAATGACACGACGAACCGTCTTGTTCCGCATATGGATTCAAACCCAGTTCATGCAGACTAAGCAAAGATTTCGTTACTGACGGAAACTAACAGTCATTCCTGATTAAGCATACAGAGAGTGATGTACCTCGATTTTAGACAGTATCAGTTAGCAAATATCAACTTTAAATTACATAACGCAAACATGTTTAACAGACGCGAATTCCTACCCGTCATCTATTGTCCCTGTTAACGAACTACGAGAGATGTTAAATATTGATTCTTCACAAGTAACTTACTTGAAATGCCGTGACGTAAAGCTTTGTGTTGGACACGGATTCGAACTCAGAACCTAATCGGATTGCTATCGAAGCACAGTCAAATTTGACATATCGGATTTTCGCGGCAGTAGCTAGATGTTTTAACTGAAATGACGAGACGAAACATTAATTTTTTCCTTCCCAGGCACCAACCCGGCACCTATCGCTGTTACATTCTAGAGAAAACGAACGTTAAATATGGGATTGTTGCACCAGCAGTGACATGTGAGCATGTTTCAACTAGAAATAATATGACGAAGAGTTCAGCGCTCACTGGGAATAGAGCCCCACATATATCGTTGTTGACTACACACAAAGAGACGTCAGCTACCGAATTTTTCTCCACCAGCTGCTCAGAATAACATCTTGAACTTACAGTTATCTCGCAAATAGTTCTGTGTCTCACTGAGAGTTAAAAACGTCAGATATCATTAGTGTTGACAACGAATGAAAACACATTAAAAATCAAAATTCTTATCCACCAGCAGATAGTTGTTCTCATGCTAGAGCTTGATAATACATAATTAAATCTTTAGTGCCGGGCCAGGATTCGATCCCATTCACGCGTAATATGTGGAGATGTGGAGTTATCTGCCGTTATGAACAAACAACAAATTGTAGCCGAGCTTTATTGTCACGAAGGGATCAAATTCCGCTTTAATGGTGGTCTGAATTGCATTCCCAGTTCAGAACCAATCTTATCGACATACAGAAGCTCAGATAAAAGGTGGAATAAGTGTCCTGTGACCATACATAGCGTTTGTTTCGTCACTTGAAATAAATAACTAGTATAAGAAAGGTTACTGGTGATAGAGTTTCTGCATGTCGCCACTCCAGACTTTATTGTGGTTCAACCTACCGTCTACTTGGTAGAGAAGGAAAATCATCTTTAATGTGAATTTTCAGACCACACTGCCATTACACCTTCTTCACATGGTGTAGCCCGGAGAGAAAGGATTCTGCCTCTCCCTATCTAAAATCATCGACAGAAGTGGGAATCCAACCCAGACCATAGGTATAAGAACCTACCATCCGTCCAAGAGACCACGAAATCCTCTCCTCTCATTTTTCTATCGTAACGCCGTTGCGCCACACTGGATGAGAATTCTGACACACAGGCGTCCTGTAGTATTTTGCACCATGTTCAGTAAATTCATTTACTTGGTTGACCGAATCACCATGAAGTAGCTGCCTCGGCTACCCAGTGCATAAATTCCACTCTATATTTTGTAATCACCGAAATAAAATCACGTAACTGCCACCTACACAGAACTGCCAACAGTGTAGGATGCAGAAGTTTAAATAGGAAGTGTTCCTTTCCACTTGAGCTATTCTATTGCGCTATCTCTTTGTAGAAAACGTCGTTCAGTAAAAAAAAAGAAAAGCTGTAACTGTTTGTCTCTCAGAAGTCAAGACCTGGCCATATGCCTAATCTCACAGTGCTGTGGAATCAAAAAGCTCTGGAGGAATAGTTGTCGAGCTCTGGAGCTGTTGTAGCTACGTGTCAGCTAGTAGCGTAGATAAGATGTCGCGAGTTCGAATACATTCAGTGCTACATTTTTTAAAACGCAATTCTGCTGTCTGCTGAAGTTGTCAGTCTAATGGAACTTTGAACATACTTCCCTTCACTTCTCAACCCAAAGTAGTCGCATGTGGAAAAAGGGCTAACTACTGTGACATTTTGTTCTGTTCAGGCAGCAGATGCATCTCGAAGATGTGTAGGGAGAGCGCATCGTGCCATAATATGTCAGAAAAGTATTTTCTACATTAGCTGTCGTGTGGTAGTGAGATTTTATTCTTCTTCAAACTTTGTTTGACAGCTTTAACTCAGAACAAGTTTTCTACATGCATGTAATCAATAAACTGCACGTGCATTGTCATACTGTCATAGATAACATCAGAGAACTCGCATATATCGTTGATGATTAATTTCTCTCTCATGTTTACTATTGTTTTAACAACACTAAAGGAAACCTTACGAAAATTGTGCACTATATTATAAGAAATGAAATAAAACTAACCACGATACCCTTACGACGAAAGTATGTTTTAATAAAACCGAGTATCTGTACACAGATGTGCCTCTATCGACACGAATTAGTAAAATACTACTCACTTAGATTTTGATTGGGTCTGTGTTTCATTGGTATGCTGTGTCGTACTCAAGAGGTATGCAAATGTGGCATTTCATAAATATAGTTACTTATTCCTAGAAACCCAAAATTCGCTTGTCAGCAGCGGAAAGAGGCGTTGCCTGTTGTGCAGCATTGTAAGTTTTTCAACATTGCACTATGAGCCGAAAGTATTTTCTTGCGATTTCCTTATTGATGTTTGATCCGACTCCTTGTAGCTCTTTCACAGAAGGGATAAAAACGTTGCAGTCAGTGAGACTGGAACTGCAAACCATAACAGACGCTTTTCCACAGGTCAGCACGTTACCACAGAGCTGCCAAACAGGTATGGGAATGAGCTTCCTCTTACGGGGGCAATAGTGCCTAGAACTCGTAAACCGCTATTTAAAGGTCGAGATTAGTTACGATTTCCACCTGCAACGACTTTCCTGGGCTGAAAACCGTAAATTTACAATCTTTTGTTACCCTTCAAGCGATAATAACTCAGATTATTCAATGGAAATGACAGGTAAAATCAAGTGAATTTTGAGGCTTAATTCCGTGCACACCAGGAAGTAACTCGTCGATCACAGAGTTGCCAAACATACGTTGCCTTGTTGCCTAATCTCAGTTACAGTACCAGCAGGAAGAAGACGAACCGATGTGATCCTACAGCGGGCTGGGAAGTGACCATAGCTGGTGTCTCCAAGTCGCGGCTGCTACGGCCTGGAATACGTAATGCGTCTGACTCGCTTACTGTAACTAGGTTTAGGGACTGGAGCGTAGTTACTAATAATACTCAGAACTGACTGCAAACTAAGCATCATAAATCAGTAACTCTCATTGTTGTTTTCATATTTCTTTAGTAAGTGTACTCAAAACTAAGAAACTCATTCACAGGCGTTTTCGTGACTCGCCGATAGTCAAGCACAACAAACAAATAAAAATAAAAAAGAATGTTTATATGTTTGTGTGTGTGTGTGTGTGTGTGTGTGTGTGTGTGTGTGTGTATGTGTGTGTGAGTGTGTGTGTGTGAGAGAGAGAGAGAGAGAGAGAGATAAAAAAGAATGAGAGTGTAAAAAATTGTTGTAAAGAAATTGAATCATGGTACTTAAAGAAATCTTTCATTGTAATGACACGTTCCACATCATTACGAAATGTCGTATTCATGATCTATGGAACAAGAAGTAATCTAATGTAATGTAATATAATCTAAATACATCATATTGATGACTAGCCATAAAGAGTCATGAATTACCGAAATTTTTGCCAATACCAGTAACTAAATATAAACTTGAAAATAAAAGACGACAAGTTTTGTAATAAACCGTGACTCCTATCAAGACCCTTTCGTCCCTGTTATCTACCCACGAAAGATGTCTGATATACCTCCATTCTGAAGTAACAAAGTGTGCATGCATTTAAAGATGAAGTGCATGATGTGAAGTTCTGTGACGGAGATACAAACCCAACACGTAATCGGATTGTTAACAAAGAAAAATCAAATGTTACGTATCGGTTTTTCTTACGAGCCGCTAGGTGTCTGAATCTAAAATAAGGATACAAACTTTTGTGCCTAAGAGACAATCGAACTGCATACCTACCGTGCATCCACGAATGTAGCTTAAGTATCAGTTTCTTACTCACGAACAGTAAGATGTGTGCGTGTTTGACCAGAAATAACGACACCTGTTGCGATTGTTGGCAACACATGAACAGACATTAAAAATGCGCGTTAATTTTCACTAGCAGGTGGGTGTGCACTTGATAGAGCTGGAAATGAAATTATGAATATTTTTGTACTGGATCAGGATTCGGACCCACATATTTACCTTTGGAGGAGACCTAGAGAAGACTGCAGTCTTGGGAAAAGGAACGAAATGATTGAACTATACTGTTCCGAGAGATTCAGATCCACGAAAGAGGAGATACGAATGCGAATCACAGTCCAGCACCAAATTTTTCAACGTCTCTAGTTCAATCAAGTACAAGTAAATTAAGAGCCCTGTCCCTTTAAATGGCTATCGGTTCATCAAATAAAATAAAATTTGCTAATGTAAGTAAGCTTACTGGCGACTGTATTTCTGTTTACAATGACTTCCGCTATGTCTTTTCCCAACGTAAACTGGCTCTGCCCAGTTGGTAATGAAGGAACGTGATGTTTAATGCGGATTCTGGATTATAACGTCTTTCTCTTGAGGTTACCAGAGGTAAAATAAATCTGTTTGTGCCTCTTAAAAGCAAATGCCTGAACCCACGAATTGCACCTGTGATAGTTCGTTCCACCAGACCATTGTGGCCACATTTCCCAGCCCCAGGAGTGTGCTGTAACGGATGATGTGCTTAGCTTACAAAATTAATCACTGTGGAAAAAATGCGAGTCTATTAAATGGTTAAGCAGAAGCAAGCTTCTGACGCAGAGATTATGCTATTCTCATGTCAGCAGGATGTAAAGGCTCTTCTAGGCATCATAGGCTGGATGTGAAGCCATTTTGATTTTTCACGAATTCAGCAAATTTCTTAGTTCGAGAAAATCCACTGTGAAGTGTGAAGTTGCCGGATAATTCGATTATTACTGTTATTATTACTATCATTTAATTCATACCGCTGCTGGAACACGACCGTAGTCTTGAGGTAAAACGCGAGACCAGCTAATATGACGTCTGGCGACCGAAAGCACATATCGACAAAATTTTTATCGCCCCTTTCCTCTCGGTGTTGAAGCTATGAGTGTAATTCAAGCGAATCTACTATATAATATTATCTGGTCTCGTGTTTTACCTCAAGACTACGGTCGTAGTGAAGAGTAGTGTCTAAGACTGGAGTCAAGACTTCCTCTGGGAAGTGCCGCAATCTACATGCTGCCAGATCGAGCATGTTGCCAGACCTAGAATTCTGAGAGGAGCACGACTGTATTGTCCACCTTACGTGAACGACTCGACGGTCAATTTTTTGGTCTAAGACTCTATCTACAACACATATTGCACGCTGAAGACCCAGAAGAATTAAAAAAACAAAAGTAGTTTATGAGAACAACGTTAACCAGAGCGTTCGAAGTATTCATAGTGTTGTATACGTGTGTGTAAACGCCTTCCAATGACCACTCAAGGAAGACAAGGATACACAGTCTAGCTTCAATATTATAAATACGCCTCAGTTTGTGGATGAACTCAGACTTAGGTTGATAATAATTTTGAATATTTAGCAGCACTGTACCAATTGGTGTTAAACTCGTTTTCAACCAATGATTCCCATAGCTACAGGAACACTACTTGTGATACCTCTTAGACAAAATACTTGAGCAGTGTTATCAGACGAAAAGATCAACCTGACACAAACTGTGAGAAGTTTGTTTCACAACCTTTGTACCTGGATAATGAGCTTTTTCCTATTTGACATATCTGTGAACGTTGCTGCTTAAGACGACTTAAGCAGAAACTAAATTCCCTCAGCTTCGATAATGTTTAAAGAAATCGTCTTATCGGCACTAACTCGTGATTTGTGAATTGTTTACCTTCCGCACTCTGCCGTATTTCGCCGGTTGGAAGGCAAAAGGTTACTGACAAATTTCAGACAGAAATTACTGTTACAGTGTACTTATGGAGCCAAATGAGTGGATTGCGTATTTTCCGGTGAGAAAGAGCACTGGCAAACAGTCTTCGCTACATGAGGTTACTTAAACTGGTGTCACTCTGAGCTAGAATTTATGGTCAGGTCAATGTTTCGTATGCGAGTTTTGCAACTGTGAAATACTTTCCTACATTATAGAAGCGAATATTAAATTTGAACTAATATTGCGAAAATTTTGTACTTGGACAGCTTAGAATGAAAATACTTCTGTTTATTTCAAAGGGAAACAATAGATTTTCTAAAACATTGTCTGTCATACACAACTTGAAACAGGTCATGTCGACCAAATCATGTGGAAGAACTGACAGCGACGTATATCGGAAGGCAGTAAGATCTCTTGCCTTTTGGTTTGTCAGTACTCGATAGCCATTTCTAGGTGCAAGTAAATGACGAAAGGCAGCGCGTTTTTGTCATCAAGTAACGTCTTCGTCAATTACTTTAGTTTTAATGTTATCTAAGAGTAATTGCTGATGTTTGATATTAACATGAAAAGGATTCCGTAGACAGGGAATGAACCTGTTCTTGGGAAACTACTTCTATAGTAACCAAAAGGCATTAAATGATCTTCAAGCACTTGTGTTCCAGCAGCGGTATGAATAAAATGATAGTAATAATAACAGTAATAATCGAATTATCCGGCAACTTCACACTTCACAGTGGATTTTCTCGAACTAAGAAATTTGCTGAATTTGTGAAAAATCAAAAAGGGCTTCACATCCAGCCTATGATGCCTAGAAGAGCCTTTACATCCTGCTGACATGAGAATAGCATAATCTCTGCGTCAGAAGCTTGCTTCTACTTAACCATTTAATAGACTCGCATTTTTTCCACAGTGATTAATTTTGTAAGCTAAGCACATCATCCGTTACAGCACACTCCTGGAGCTGAGAAATGTGGCCACAATTGTCTGGTGGAACGAACTATCACAGGTGCAATTCGTGGGTTCAGGCATTTGCTCTTAAGAGGCACAAACAGATTTATTTTACCTCTGGTAACCTCAAGAGAAAGACGTTATAATCCAGAATCCGCATTAAGCATCACGTTCCTTCATTACCAACTGGGCAGAGCCAGTTTACTTTGGGAAAAGACATAGCGGAAGTCATTGTAAACAGAAATAAAGTTGCCAGTAAGCTTACTTACATTAGAAAATTTTACTTTATTTGATGAACCGATAGCCATTTAAAGGGACAGGGCTCTTAGTCTTCTCTAGGTCTCCTCCAAAGGTAAATATGTGGGTCCGAATCCTGATCCAGTACAAAAATATTCATAATTTCATTTCCAGCTCTATCAAGTGCACACCCACCTGCTAGTGAAAATTAACGCGCATTTTTAATGTCTGTTCATGTGTTGCCAACAATCGCAACAGGTGTCGTTATTTCTGGTCAAACACGCACACATCTTACTGTTCGTGAGTAAGAAACTGATACTTTAGCTACATTCGTGGATGCACGGTTCAAAATGGTTCAAATGGCTCTGAGCACTATGGGACTTAACATGTATGGTCATCAGTACCCTAGAACTTAGAACTACTTAAACCTAACTAACCTGAGGACAGCACACAACACCCAGCCATCACGAGGCAGAGAAAATCCCTGACCCCGCCGAGAATCGAACCCGGGAACCCGGGCGTGGGAAGCGAGAACGCTACCGCACGACCACGAGATGCGGGCAATCCACGGTAGGTGTGCAGTTCGATTGTCTCTTAGGCACAAAAGTTTGTATCCTTATTTTAGATTCAGACACCTAGCGGCTCGTAAGAAAAACCGATACGTAACATTTGATATTTCTTTGTTAACAATCCGATTACGTGTTGGGTTTGTATCTCCGTCACAGAACTTCACATCATGCACTTCATCTTTAAATGCATGCACACTTTGTTACTTCAGAATGGAGGTATATCAGACATCTTTCGTGGTTAGATAACAGGGACGAAAGGGTCTTGATAGGAGTCACGGTTTATTACAAAACTTGTCGTCTTTTATTTTCAAGTTTATATTTAGTTACTGGTATTGGCAAAAATTTCGGTAATTCATGACTCTTTATGGCTAGTCATCAATATGATGTATTTAGATTAGATTACATTACATTAGATTACTTCTTGTTCCATAGATCATGAATACGACATTTCGTAATGATGTGGAACGTGTCATTACAATGAAAGATTTCTTTAAGTACCATGATTCAATTTCTTTACAACAATTTTTTACACTCTCATTCTTTTTTATCTCTCTCTCTCTCTCTCTCTCTCACACACACACACTCACACACACATACACACACACACACACACACACACACACACACACACACACAAACATATAAACATTCTTTTTTATTTTTATTTGTTTGTTGTGCTTGACTATCGGCGAGTCACGAAAACGCCTGTGAATGAGTTTCTTAGTTTTGAGTACACTTACTAAAGAAATATGAAAACAACAATGAGAGTTACTGATTTATGATGCTTAGTTTGCAGTCAGTTCTGAGTATTATTAGTAACTACGCTCCAGTCCCTAAACCTAGTTACAGTAAGCGAGTCAGACGCATTACGTATTCCAGGCCGTAGCAGCCGCGACTTGGAGACACCAGCTATGGTCACTTCCCAGCCCGCTGTAGGATCACATCGGTTCGTCTTCTTCCTGCTGGTACTGTAACTGAGATTAGGCAACAAGGCAACGTATGTTTGGCAACTCTGTGATCGACGAGTTACTTCCTGGTGTGCACGGAATTAAGCCTCAAAATTCACTTGATTTTACCTGTCATTTCCATTGAATAATCTGAGTTATTATCGCTTGAAGGGTAACAAAAGATTGTAAATTTACGGTTTTCAGCCCAGGAAAGTCGTTGCAGGTGGAAATCGTAACTAATCTCGACCTTTAAATAGCGGTTTACGAGTTCTAGGCACTATTGCCCCCGTAAGAGGAAGCTCATTCCCATACCTGTTTGGCAGCTCTGTGGTAACGTGCTGACCTGTGGAAAAGCGTCTGTTATGGTTTGCAGTTCCAGTCTCACTGACTGCAACGTTTTTATCCCTTCTGTGAAAGAGCTACAAGGAGTCGGATCAAACATCAATAAGGAAATCGCAAGAAAATACTTTCGGCTCATAGTGCAATGTTGAAAAACTTACAATGCTGCACAACAGGCAACGCCTCTTTCCGCTGCTGACAAGCGAATTTTGGGTTTCTAGGAATAAGTAACTATATTTATGAAATGCCACATTTGCATACCTCTTGAGTACGACACAGCATACCAATGAAACACAGACCCAATCAAAATCTAAGTGAGTAGTATTTTACTAATTCGTGTCGATAGAGGCACATCTGTGTACAGATACTCGGTTTTATTAAAACATACTTTCGTCGTAAGGGTATCGTGGTTAGTTTTATTTCATTTCTTATAATATAGTGCACAATTTTCGTAAGGTTTCCTTTAGTGTTGTTAAAACAATAGTAAACATGAGAGAGAAATTAATCATCAACGATATATGCGAGTTCTCTGATGTTATCTATGACAGTATGACAATGCACGTGCAGTTTATTGATTACATGCATGTAGAAAACTTGTTCTGAGTTAAAGCTGTCAAACAAAGTTTGAAGAAGAATAAAATCTCACTACCACACGACAGCTAATGTAGAAAATACTTTTCTGACATATTATGGCACGATGCGCTCTCCCTACACATCTTCGAGATGCATCTGCTGCCTGAACCGAACAAAATGTCACAGTAGTTAGCCCTTTTTCCACATGCGACTACTTTGGGTTGAGAAGTGAAGGGAAGTACGTTCAAAGTTCCATTAGACTGACAACTTCAGCAGACAGCAGAATTGCGTTTTAAAAAATGTAGCACTGAATGTATTCGAACTCGCGACATCTTATCTACGCTACTAGCTGACACGTAGCTACAACAGCTCCAGAGCTCGACAACTATTCCTCCAGAGCTTTTTGATTCCACAGCACTGTGAGATTAGGCATATGGCCAGGTCTTGACTTCTGAGAGACAAACAGTTACAGCTTTTCTTTTTTTTTACTGAACGACGTTTTCTACAAAGAGATAGCGCAATAGAATAGCTCAAGTGGAAAGGAACACTTCCTATTTAAACTTCTGCATCCTACACTGTTGGCAGTTCTGTGTAGGTGGCAGTTACGTGATTTTATTTCGGTGATTACAAAATATAGAGTGGAATGTATGCACTGGGTAGCCGAGGCAGCTACTTCATGGTGATTCGGTCAACCAAGTAAATGAATTTACTGAACATGGTGCAAAATACTACAGGACGCCTGTGTGTCAGAATTCTCATCCAGTGTGGCGCAACGGCGTTACGATAGAAAAATGAGAGAAGAGGATTTCGTGGTCTCTTGGACGGATGGTAGGTTCTTATACCTATGGTCTGGGTTGGATTCCCACTTCTGTCAATGATTTTAGATAGGGAGAGGCAGAATCCTTTCTCTCCGGGCTACACCATGTGAAGAAGGTGTAATGGCAGTGTGGTCTGAAAATTCACATTAAAGATGATTTTCCTTCTCTACCAAGTAGACGGTAGGTTGAACCACAATAAAGTCTGGAGTGGCGACATGCAGAAACTCTATCACCAGTAACCTTTCTTATACTAGTTATTTATTTCAAGTGACGAAACAAACGCTATGTATGGTCACAGGACACTTATTCCATCTTTTATCTGAGCTTCTGTATGTCGATAAGATTGGTTCTGGACTGGGAATGCAACTCAGACCGCCCTTAACGCGGAGTTTGATCCCTTCGTGACAATACAGCTCGGCTACAATTTGTTGTTTGTTCAAGACTGCAGATTCCTCAACATCCCCACATATTACGCGTGAATGTTATCGAATCCTGGCCCGGCACTAAAGATTTAATTATGTATTATCAAGCTCTAGCATGAGAACACCTATCTCCTGGTGGATAAGAATTTTGATTTTTAATGTATTTTCATTCGTTGTCAACACTAACGATATCTGACGTTTTTAACTCCCAGTGAGACACAGAACTATTTGCGATATGACTGTAAGTTCAAGATGTTATTCTGAGCAGCTGGTGGAGAAAAATTCGGTAGCTGACGTCTCTTTGTGTGTAGTCAACAACGATATATGTGGGGCTCTATTCCCAGTGAGCGCTGAACTCTTCGTTATATTATTTCTAGTTCAAACATGCTCACATATCACTGCTGGTGCAACAAACCCATATTTAACGTTCGTTTTCTCTAGAATATAACAGCGATAGGTGCCGGGTAGGAGTCCTGGGAAGGAAAAAATTAATGTTTCGTCTCGTCATTTCAGTTAAAACATCTAGCTACTGCCGCGAAAATCCGATATGTCACATTTGACTGTGCTTCGATAGCATTCCGATTAGGTTCTGAGTTCGAATCCGTGTCCAACACAAAGCTTTACGTCACGGCATTTCAAGTAAGTTACTTGTGAAGAATCAATATTTAACATCTCTCGTAGTTCGTTAACAGGGACAATAGATGACGGGTAGGAATTCGCGTCTGTTAAACATGTTTGCGTTATGTGATTTAAAGTTGATATTTGCTAACTGATACTGTCTAAAATCGAGGTATATCACTCTCTGTATGCTTAATCAAGAATGACTGTTAGTTTCCGTCAGTAACGGAATCTTTGCTTAGTCTGCATGAGCTGGGTTTGAATCCATATGCGGAACAAGACGGTTCGTCGTGTCATTTGAAGTTCATACATATTCTCAACTAGCTGCTCGTGAATAACTTAAATTTTTAATGTCATTTTGTGTTAAATAATAAGTACGGTATGTTACTTTGAAGAGGAAATCATGAATACGACGAACTTACTACGTGCATTACCAATCTGACGTTGTAATGAGAGTGGTAACATTTCAGGTATGTCATTTATTGTAATAAATGTGAGCTTACAAGCCTTAAGGACAGTCTTATCTGTGATAAGGTGTTCCCTGATATTTGTAGTACCGTGGTATTACTTTACATCTTGAGTTATTGCGAGACAGAGCAGTGTTTTCTAGTGGTGACTTGTTGGAACCATTTTCAATAGTCAAACGATTGTACCAAGGAGCGATTAGAGGACCTGCTGGACAGCTTTTTTTGAATAGGACAATGTTCCTGTCCAATAATTTTTAGATTAGTTACAATAAGCTTACGCTGCAAGAGAACTCGCTTGTAATTATCAGTATGTGGTCTGTTGTCGGTTTGAAGGCCTTACGTTGCATCGGCAACTTAGTGCAACTCCACCGAGGGCTGTCTGGAGTAGGGTGGAGATAGCAATGTGAAAGTTGCGAGCTGTCGAAGACGATCTTCATATTCCTAATGCGATTAGGACATCGTATACTCTTGACGACGTTTAGCACCTGTGCGGTCAGTCAACCAATTTCAGAATTCATGTTGAGTAATCCTGCTAAATTCCCATAATATTGTCTTTTTATATTGATGAGTAATATGGATAGTCGTCACGTTCATGTGCCGTCTACAACGCAAATTTAATGTTACTATCCTAGGAACTAACCTGCAATACGTTTTGTATTTCATAATCGGAACTATCTGCATTAACCGTCATCAGAGCAATGTCAGGGAACAGAATGCAGCAGTGCCTTGGTACCTACTTGGGAACCTGCTTGAGTCGTGTTCTAAGGAAAGGGTAGTTGCTGGTTCACATTATATTACACTAGCGAGAAGTACCGACTTTTCCTTTTCTCTGCAAACATCCCGAACTAAATTCGGTAACTAAATGCTAAGAATGTATTTGCATTGTGCCAAGTCAAAGATCAATAGATATGGATATAGATATAGATTTTTATGTTTAAAGCCATTCTCGTTCTGCGTTGGAATAAACATCATTCATTATTTGATTGTTCTTGTTACGATTGTTATTGTCATCCTCTCACTCACAAGAGTTTTCACATTCCTATTTGGTATCGATGCACATGAAGAGTGACTATGAAAGAAGGGAATACTGAATGTTACGTCATGCAGAATACACTCATTTGCTTCTGCTCCTCGTGATCAACGCTGCAGGAGAAGTGAGATACATAAAGTTGACAGTGTGAAGACAGACATGCTGGCACAACTCTGCAACTACACAGTGTTACCAGATAAAATGGTGCTGCGGAATCGAAAGTGTAGTACGGACTTTGCCACAGAAGCAGACACCTGCTAATTTCGGACCATGACCGTGGATTACACTTCGGTCAGTGCTGGTTAGAGTGTTGCAACTGTAAATGGAAGGCTTTGTTTGACAGTCTTGTGCTGATGATGTCTGAATAAATTATGCCATTGGATAAAAAGCGGTTTAGTTTTGAGACCTAACCCACAAGGGGAGAAGGCACAGTGGTCTGCTTCAGGAATTCCAAGCAATAAAACACAAAAAGCAACCCAGGAAGGGTTCGAACAGCTACTTTCATGCAGAGACATGCATTTGGAATCTGTTCATCGTTACGGGGTCAAACAAGAGGGTAACATTACTGAAACAATGATCAGGCTACTTAGTATATACGTAAGAGAGCATACAGATTTCAAGGAGGAAACGTATGAAGACGCAGACTTCCTCGTTATCAATATGTGCGGCATATCTTTCGTGTTAACGAAAGTAATATCCCGCTTTAACTCTTCTTACGTCTCAAATGACATGAATGCCATGAGGAATCGAATATTTGTTGACTGCGTCTCTCCTTTCTTCCATCCGTACCAATACATTTCTTCATTCTCGTGGTAATCATGACATTCTTTTTGTATGCTGCAAAAGATTGCACGTGGACAAATTCGACATCGAGGTGCAAAGCGTTTGGTATCTTACATTATATTCAATTCGAATAAGCTTCAGATGTATTTTTACTTCGTTTGTATTTTTAGATGATTATGAACGTTACGGAAAATTATCTCACATGCTTTGTTTTTGAATGAGAAACATTGAATGACCCGTTTTGCTTTCCCTACGTTGAAATGATATAATGTCGGCGTCAACAGCCTTCTTCCACGCCGGAAGCTGAAACTTGTATCATTCTGGATTAATGATAATTGAATGTCTCAAATGTAGACATAGTCCACAAGGCAACATCAGAAACCATCAGGGGAGAACGCTGCATAAAAACCAAACGTTTGTATAAAGCGTTTATTTTGCATTTTGTTTACGACCTTCCACTAAGGAAGGGATTCTATTTGTGTTTATCTGCTCTGCATAGTAACTAACAGTTCTTGATAAAACTTTACGTAGTTTTCGTGTTAGATCTCTTAGTGTTTTCTTGATCGTTTAGAACAGAAAGCGCCCTAAAACCGTCTTTTGTTTGTTTCGCGGCCGTTAGCCACTAGTCACTTGAATCAGCAGTTGTCTTGTGACAGCCAGAGCGAGAGCACCAGCAGCAGCGAGTACTGTTTGTATAAAGCGTTTTTGTACTTATTTGCTGCGCTTAGCTTTTAAATAGTTTTTCTGGGAAAACCTAGCGTAGTTTTCGCGTCTCGTATTTCAGTGTTTCTTGATTATCAGAGTAGCTCATCAGAAGATTATCTTGGGAATTTGTCACCGTATAGAGTAGGGTAAACATAGTCATGTGTAGGGACTGTGGTTGTTGTGAGCGGACGCAAGGAGAATTGGCCACTCTTCGGGGGCAGGTGGAGGCTTTGTCTGTTAGGCTCATCGAGCTCGAGGCGCAGGCGTCGGCTCGTAGTGGCGTTGGGGCAACTGTGGTGAGACCTATGCCTACTTCGGTGGCCTTGGAATCACATGGAACCCCTGATGTCACTGCGTCTTCCGGCAGTGAGCATCTTACCGGTCAGCCATCACTCCAGGGTGAATGGCGGACAGTGGTGGGCTCGCGCGTGCCTGGCCGAAAGGCGAAGGTGGGATCTGGCCGCGTGGCAGCTGCCTTACCCCTTTCCAACAGGTACGGGGTGCTTCCTAGTGGTGATGACATCGTTTCCGAGCCACCACAGGATGCCTCGCCTGTTGGGCCAGTGGCCGATTCTCCGGCAAGGTCCCGACAGTCACAGAGGGCGGGCCTATTAGTTATAGGGAGCTCCAACGTTAGGCGTGTTATGGAGCCCCTTAGGAAAATAGCGGGTAGGTCGGGGAAGAATGCCAGTGTGCACTCGGTGTGCTTGCCGGGGGGTCTCGTCCGTAATGTGGAGGAGGCCCTTCCGGCAGCTATTGAACGCACTGGGTGTGACCGGCTGCAGATAGTAGCACATGTCGGAACGAATGACGCCTGCCGCTTGGGTTCTGAGGCCATCCTTGGTTCCTTCCGGCGGCTGGCTGATTTGGTGAAGACAACCAGCATCGCACGCGGAGTGCAAGCTGAGCTTAATATCTGCAGCATAGTGCCCAGAGTCGATCGCGGTCCTCTGGTTTGGAGCCGTGTGGAGGGTCTAAACCAGAGGCTCAGACGACTCTGCGACTATAATGGTTGCAAATTCATCGACCTCCGTTATTGGGTGGAGAACTGTAGGGCCCCCCTAGACAGGTCAGGCGTGCACTACACACCGGAAGCAGCTACTAGGGTAGCAGAGTACGTGTGGCGTGCACACGGGGGTTTTTTAGGTTAGAGGGACCCCCCCTTGGGCGAAACGATAAAATACCTGACGGCTTACCAGAGAGGACATTATCATCGTTGATAAAGAACGTCTGTCCTCAGAGACCAAAAACAGGAAAAGTTAACGTAATATTGGTAAACTGCAGGAGTATCCAGGGCAAGGTTCCTGAATTAGTATCTCTTATTGAAGGAAATAGTGCGCATATAGTATTAGGAACGGAAAGTTGGTTAAAACCGGAAGTGAACAGTAACGAAATCCTAGACACAGAATGGAATATATACCGCAAGGATAGGATAAACGCCAGTGGTGGAGGAGTATTTATAGCAGTAAAGAATTCAATAATATCCAGTGAAGTTACTAACGAATGCGAATGTGAAATAATCTGGGTTAAGTTAAGTATCAAAGGTGGGTCAGATATGATAGTCGGATGCTTCTATAGACCACCTGCATCAGCAACCGTAGTAGTTGAGCGCCTCAGAGAGAACCTGCAGAACGTCGTGAAGAAGTTTCGTGATCATACTATTGTAATAGGGGGAGACTTCAATCTACCAGGTATAGAATGGGATAGTCACACAATCAGAACTGGAGCCAGGGACAGAGACTCTTGTGACATTATCCTGACTGCCTTGTCCGAGAATTACTTCGAGCAGATAGTTAGAGAACCAACTCGTGAAGCTAACGTTTTAGACCTCATAGCAACAAATAGACCGGAACTTTTCGACTCCGTGAATGTAGAAGAGGGTATCAGTGATTATAAGTCAGTGGTTGCATCAATGACTACAAGTGTAATAAGAAATGCCAAGAAAGGAAGGAAAATATATTTGCTTAACAAGAGTGATAGGGCACAAATCGCAGAATATCTGAGTGACCACCATCAAACGTTCATTTCTGAGGAAGAGGATGTGGAACAAAAATGGAAAAAATTCAGAAACATCGTCCAGTACGCCTTAGATAAGTTCGTACCGACTAAGGTCCAAAGCGAGGGGAAAGATCCACCGTGGTATAACAATCATGTACGAAAGGTACTACGGAAACAAAGAAAGCTTCATCATAGGTTTAAGAGTAGTCGAATCATAGCTGATAAGGAAAAGCTGAACGAAGCGAAAAAGAGCGTAAAGAGAGCAATGAGAGAAGCATTCAACGAATTCGAACATAAAACATTGGCAAACAATCTAAACAAGAACCCTAAAAAGTTTTGGTCATATGTAAAATCGGTAAGCGGATCTAAATCCCCTATTCAGTCACTCGTTGACCACGATGGCACCGAAACAGAGGACGACCGAAGAAAGGCAGAAATACTGAATTCAGTGTTCCGAAACTGTTTCACTGCGGAAAATCGTAACACGGTCCCTGACTTCAGCCGTCGCACGGACGCCAAAATGGAAAATATTGAAATAAACGATATCGGAGTTGAAAAACAACTGCTATCACTTAGTAGCGGAAAAGCATCCGGATCAGACGAGATACCCTTAAGATTCTACAGTGATTATGCTAAAGAACTTGCCCCCTTTCTATCAGCAATTTATCGTAGATCGCTGGAAGAACGTAAAGTACCTAGCGACTGGAAGAAATCGCAGGTCGTTCCCATTTTCAAGAAGGGTCATAAATCAGATGCGAATAATTATAGGCCTATTTCGCTTACGTCAATCTGTTGTAGAATAATGGAACATGTTTTGTGTTCTCGTGTTATGGCGTTCTTAGATAATACAAATCTCCTTCATCATAACCAACATGGATTCCGCAAACAGAGATCATGTGAAACTCAGCTCGCCCTATTTGCCCAAGAAATTCACAGTGCCGTAGACACTGGCGAGCAGATTGATGCCGTATTCCTGGACTTCAGGAAGGCATTTGATACGGTTCCGCACTTACGTTTAGTGAAAAAAATACGAGCTTACGGAATATCGGACCAGGTTTGTGATTGGATTCAGGATTTCCTAGAAGAAAGAACACAACATGTCATTCTTAACGGTTCAAAATCTGCAGATGTAGAGGTAATTTCGGGAGTACCACAGGGAAGCGTGATAGGACCTTTATTGTTTACAATATACATAAATGACTTAGTTGACAACATCGGTAGCTCCGTGAGGCTATTTGCAGATGACACGGTTGTCTACAAGAAAATAGCAACATCAGAAGACTCGTACGTACTCCAGGAGGACCCGCAGAGGATTAATGCATGGTGCGACAGCTGGCAGCTTTCCCTAAACGTAGATAAATGTAATATAATGCGCATACATAGGGGCAGAAATCCATTCCAGTACGATTATGCCATAGGTGGTAAATCATTGGAAGCGGTAACGACCGTAAAATACTTAGGAGTTACTATCCTCTAGCGATCTGAAGTGGAATGATCACATAAAACAAATAGTGGGAAAAGCAGGCGCCAGGTTGAGATTCATAGGAAGAATTCTAAGAAAATGTGACTCATCGACGAAAGAAGTAGCTTACAAAACGCTTGTTCGTCCGATTCTTGAGTATTGCTCATCAGTATGGGACCCTTACCAGGTTGGATTAATAGAAGAGATAGACATGATCCAGCGAAAAGCAGCGCGATTCGTCATGGGGACATTTAGTCAGCGCGAGAGCGTTACGGAGATGCTGAACAAGCTCCAGTGGCGGACACTTCAAGAAAGGCGTTATGCAATACGGAGAGGTTTATTATCGAAATTACGAGAGAGCACATTCCGGGAAGAGATGGGCAACATATTACTACCGCCCACATATATCTCGCGTAATGATCACAACGAAAAGATCCGAGAAATTAGAGCAAATACGGAGACTTACAAGCAGTCGTTCTTCCCACGCACAATTCGTGAATGGAACAGGGAAGGGGGGATCAGATAGTGGTACAATAAGTACCCTCCGCCACACACCGTAAGGTGGCTCGCGGAGTATAGATGTAGATGTAGATGTAGAACGTGCGCGCGCGTCTCCACTCTGAAGGACCGTATCGGAGAATCACGGCAAGCATTTCGCTGAAGAGCTGCCTCGTAAGAGAACCGAGAAATGGCAGCGTCGTAGCAAGTATTTGTCAAGACTCTGATAGTGCATTTGCTTCCGGGTGTAGGCTGGCGTTACCTCGCTAAATTCACTTGACATTCGTTTTCCACATCGAAGACTCGTACGATAGAATCCACTGTAAGATGAGACACTTAGAAAGTATAATTAATTTCTGGACTCCAAGAACGGCCTTCTTCACATAAGTAACACCTGTTTGTGTGTTTTAAGGTTGCGTTTTGAGGCTCAGGCAGTGACTATAGTCCGTCTATGGTCGCCAGTGTGTCGATAGCTCAGAGGTTATTCGTCATATTGTGGCTTTTCTACCGCGGGACATTCTGAATCGGACTACTCCCCTTCCATTATTAGTTCCGGGACGTGACTATTTTCCTCGGACAAAGACCAATGCTGTGAATTGGATTCGCGGACGTGCCATTCACTACCTAGTTGGACAAACTGTAGACTCTGTACTCGATTTTTGGACATACCTCAACGACCGTCATTATGTCGTTGTCCGCCACCCAAAATACAGACAATTTTTCTCGGACTTCCTTGGGAGTGCTTTCCCCGACCCGCCTCGCAGCTGGAATGTGTTAAGCCAAGAGTGAAGAAGGTTTCCAGTTTGAACCAATGAACATTTCAGAACTACTGAACGGAACACACCAAATTCGAAAAGACGTGACTCAACATATTACCAGCGGGGCGCAGAAGGCGTCTGATCAATTACACAACAAAAATAAACAAAACAAAAATCAAAATACAGATTAAATTCAGAAAAAGGAAGATTTTGTTTTGTTTGTAATGATAGCCCTAACTTTGAATTCCCATATTTCCCCTGGAATATAGGCAGCTCTTGGGGTAGGTTTAGTCAGAAGCCAACGCCTAAAGTGGACCAGATTTTTTTTTTTTTTTTTTGTTATAGGATGAAAAGTGGCGGTGGCACTTCAGTTTCTTTTTTTATTGCCATTTTCCTAAGGGGCTTTAAAATAAGAGAGAAAAAAAGGGGTAATCGTAAAACAAAGTAAAAGAAAAAAAGAAGAATTAAGAAAAAAGAGGTTCCCTTGTGCGTAGCGGTGGTCGTACTGTATGACAAAGGAGTTCCAATCTCGGTGGAAGCCGCTGACTACAACCTTTTATTTTCCATTTTAATTAATGGAGTTGCAAACGGCTAGTAAAAATTCTTTATACAAAACCTGAAGAATGCCTTTAAACATCAATCTTCGCCCGAATCGACTTAGTAAATTAAGTTAATATCATGGATGTCTGCTTTGCAAATGCCAAGGTGCTTCACTGTAAAATAGATCCTGAAAAGATTCAAAGCGACTGTCAACGATATAAATTTGAGTTTTGTTCGTCATATAGGTCTAACATGTCAGAAGGTTGTTTATGAAGTGCACATGTTGATTAATATAGTTCCCCTCTTCTAAATTTTTGCAATAGCATTTAACTGTAGACGTTTTCTAACACCGGCGTTAGCAATTCCTTTCCGTTCTCTGAAACCTCCCAAACGACAAATTTTTCTGGTCTAAATCTGATGACCTTAACTATCACTTCCGATCAACATTAAATACTTCATGAACCCATACATGGAACTCCAAATGTGCAGTGTTCCTACACTGCTACAGAGCATGCATTGCAAGGTATTCACACAGTTTATCGCATAGAGTTACCATAAGGAATGAAACAAGAACTGTAATACACTTTACACCACAGACGCTCACCCCGGCTTGACGAAAACATCCGAACATTGACCAAAAGATGCACAAATGGCTCTGAGCACTATGGGACTCAACTGCTGAGGTCATCAGTCCCCTAGAACTTACAACTAGTTAAACCTAACTAACCTAAGGAGATCACAAACATCCATGCTTGAGGCAGGATCCGAACCTGCGACCGTAGCGGGATGCACAAATAATTGAGTTTGAAAGGAAAAGAAACGAGGGATGAAGCATTTATAAATTCATCGAATGTAGCGAGGTGGTTTAATTGCGTCCCAGTCTATAAAATTAATTTCGGGCCATACTCAGCTCTTGCCGATTAATGTAATATAATACCCGCCTACTAATCAGGGCGTCTGTCTCCGTTGCTTTTGAGCGAGAATGGAAATCGTAGAAATTTTCTGTGGAGCAACATTTAATAATAAAGCGTTTTAAATCATCAAAAGCGATGAGCGGGAGCAGGCGCTTTCGATAAAGAACGGGGGAGTGCAGCGCCGCTGCTGTCGCCACGGCCGCTGCCGGTAGCCAGCAAATGGATCCCGGAGCTTTGCCGCATACGGCGTCCAGAGGAGGACAGTCTGCAGGAAATCTGCCGCAAAATCGTTACTGGATAAAATTTTGATATCGGTGTGTCAGAAAGCGAAATAGATTGAATCTGCGCTACCATTACATTCACGTCTTCAGCATTCAGACAGAAGAGGCTATAAAAACATTTTAAGCCAGCTGCTCTCGATCCACTGACATTACGAACAGAAACAACGCACGCTACCGCTAGACCACAGGCGTAAACAGCCTAGTGTTTCTGTATCATGGGACAAGTTTTCCTCCAGGAAGTGCCGCAGTCTACAGTGTTGCCAGATTGTGTAGATAACCGGACTTAGAGAATTTGCGAGTTGGCCCGTTTTATTGTCCCATGTCGCGATCGGCGCGGACTTAGCCTCTGAAGCGGCCGGCCGCCGGTCGAGTTTTATGTCAAAGAGTGTACATAACTGATTGGCAAATATTCTCACATGATGCAGGTAAGAACCCGAACGTATTGAACAGATCTTTATAATTAGCGCAATTACTATTTTGCTGAGTATTCTTACGGGCCGTTTCTGTAGTTTAAAATCACTGTTCCTATTTTGTTGATTTGATCTTTCACACCATTACGATAACTAAGGTCGTGGTAGTAAACAAAATCTAACATCAACCCCTAGTACAAAACCAATTACCTCTTAATTTGTTGTTCGTTAACTGCAATGAATTGTATCTCTTTTTACAACAATACCATAACTGAAATTAAATTCAGATTATATTTCTTCAACAGTACCTGTTACACCAATACGACAGTAAGTGTTCAGGATGCCCACCATTCGATTCTACACATGCTTAATTACGGTGAAGCCAGTTTCGTCGCACTCATTCACACACAGTCACATTTGCCTTTATGGTACTGGCAGCATTGAAAAATGCTCGGCAGACGTTCGTCCATTATTTACTTGCTGAGGACAAATAAGTTCCTTCGTATGCAAAAAGTAAAAATCCAGCGCATTTAAATCAGGACTGCGTGCTGGCCATCGACGTGGACCAAAACGTTCTGCCCAACGTCCTCGCAACGACCAATGTGTTGTGGAGCTCTATCGTGGAGGAACCACATGTTATGACGTACGGCTAACTGAATGCTTTCTAATAAAGTTTCCTCTAGAAAAGTTCGGTAATTGTTACCAGCCAGTCGTGCAGGTAAAAAGGAAGGCCCAGTACTGTAATCATTTATTAAGTCCGTCCACATACACTCCTGGAAATTGAAATAAGAACACCGTGAATTCATTGTCCCAGGAAGGGGAAACTTTATTGACACATTCCTGGGGTCAGATACATCACATGATCACACTGACAGAACCACAGGCACATAGACACAGGCAACAGAGCATGCACAATGTCGGCACTAGTACAGTGTATATCCACCTTTCGCAGCAATGCAGGCTGCAATTCTCCCATGGAGACGATCGTAGAGATGCTGGATGTAGTCCTGTGGAACGGCTTGCCATGCCATTTCCACCTGGCGCCTCAGTTGGACCAGCGTTCGTGCTGGACGTGCAGACCGCGTGAGACGACGCTTCATCCAGTCCCAAACATGCTCAATGGGGGACAGATCCGGAGATCTTGCTGGCCAGGGTAGTTGACTTACACCTTCTAGAGCACGTTGGGTGGCACGGGATACATGCGGACGTGCATTGTCCTGTTGGAACAGCAAGTTCCCTTGCCGGTCTAGGAATGGTAGAACGATGGGTTCGATGACGGTTTGGATGTACCGTGCACTATTCAGTGTCCCCTCGACGATCACCAGTGGTGTACGGCCAGTGTAGGAGATCGCTCCCCACACCATGATGCCGGGTGTTGGCCCTGTGTGCCTCGGTCGTATGCAGTCCTGATTGTGGCGCTCACCTGCACGGCGCCAAACACGCATACGAGCGTCATTGGCACCAAGGCAGAAGCGACTCTCATCGCTGAAGACGACACGTCTCCATTCGTCCCTCCATTCACGCCTGTCGCGACACCACTGGAGGCGGGCTGCACGATGTTGGGGCGTGAGCGGAAGACGGCCTAACGGTGTGCGGGACCGCAGCCCAGCTTCATGGAGACGGTTGCGAATGGTCCTCGCCGATACCCCAGGAGCAACAGTGTCCCTAATTTGCTGCGAAGTGGCGGTGCGGTCCCCTACGGCACTGCGTAGGATCCTACGGTCTTGTCGTGCATCCGTGCGTCGCTGCGGTCCGGTCCCAGGTCGACGGGCACGTGCACCTTCCGCCGACCACTGGCGACAACATCGATGTACTGTGGAGACCTCACGCCCCACGTGTTGAGCAATTCGGCGGTACGTCCACCCGGCCTCCCGCATGCCCACTGTACGCCCTCACTCAAAGTCCGTCAACTGCACATACGGTTCACGTCCACGCTGTCGCGGCATGCTACCAGTGTTAAAGACTGCGATGGAGCTCCGTATGCCGCGGCAAACTGGCTGACACTGACGGCGGCGGTGCACAAATGCTGCGCAGCTAGCGCCATTCGACGGCCAACACCGCGGTTCCTGGTGTGTTCGCTGTGCCGTGCGTGTGATCATTGCTTGTACAGCCCTCTCGCAGTGTCCGGAGCAAGTATGGTGGGTCTGACACACCGGTGTCAATGTGTTCTTTTTTCCATTTCCAGGAGTGTATTTAGGGGAAAGCGACGTCGAAAATGTGTTGCTACTTGGCTGCCATTGTGTACACTCCACGTGTGCATGTTATGGACATCGGTTATTACATCGTAAGTGAAACACGTTTCATTTGTGACGAGTATCTTGTTTATAAAATCATGCTGCGCACTGTTTAACAAAAACCACTCAGAGAATTCTCGTCGTGGTGGGAAGTCTTGCTCTTTCAACGCCTCTACGTGTTGAATGTGATGAGGCTGCAGATGCTCCTCTTTCAAGGTACGATGGACGACAGTGTGCGATACACCCACTTGGTGGTCGATGCTTCTAGTACTCCGAGTAGGGTCTTCGTGGATTCGGTCCAGAATTTGTTCCTCAGCTTCCAATGTACGTTCTTCGAGTCGTGCGCCTCTGCCTTCCGCGCGGGGTGGTACAGAGTCAGTTTCTCTCAATCTACGCAAATTAATTACGCACTCTTAAGCTGTATTCTGTCATGATTTACTTAATAATAAAACGAAAGTATAAAAGAACAGGCAATACGTTTCGCATACAGAATTAAAGGTAAAAATAACTACTGTACCTTATAACGAATAAATCGCAAAATAATCGAGTAAGAGTCGAGAATTATGATGATACAGACCTTTGGTGAACAGTGACAAATGTCGATCGCGTGGGAAGTCTTCGTCGTGGGAAGCGTTCTCGATAAATTCTTGCAGTAGCCCTCGCAGCATCCTTTCCCTCGCGATAAATTAAATGAATATCGCGTAGTTCGGTGATGGTAAATCTCCCTCCTATTCTGACGTTCAACGAAGTTGCAGTGAGGTCTGCACAGGTGACTCGACGACTGCCGACGATCGGCATATTACAGTGACTCAGCCACGCAGGCCGTTGTGGCCCACGTATTGGTGACTCACTCTATAAGCGCAGCTGTAACGTCTACTTTTCCAAAACCATTGTCCTGAGATGGACCTTTTTTTGGGGGGGTGGGGGGACAGCAGTAGGAAATGGATAAGCATGTTACTACACGTTTTAAATCAATTGCTTGAGTTCTTCTAAAAGATTTTTTTTGGCAGCTTATACCAGTTATCCCTTGCATTACCAGCACCCATTGTACTCTATATGCTACGTATGGTCGCGACCAGTCATCATCTACAGCGCTTAATCCTAAAATATTTACGTTATAGCATCAAAAACCTTAGAGAGATCTAAGAATCGATCTGCACCGCACTCTTTCTTGTAAAGAGCATCAAGTATCAGTTTTATGAATTCCACTATTGCTGATTCTGTACTTATGCCACTCTGGAAGGTAAGTTACGATTCGCATAGAAGGTTGAATTTATTCAAGTAACACATTAATGTGTATTTTATAACTTGCTGGATTAATTTTTGGAATGACAACAGCAGGGAAATGAGGAGGTAGTTTTCGATGCCTTTTGCATTAGCTCGTTGTAGCAGAGGAGCGACTCTTACCTATTTTATATACGACGTAAACTCCGTGGTGGCAATGACTTATTTGTTACATCTGTTATATTTGCAGAATACTGCACCACGGATAAATTGTTTACTGTGCCGTAATAAACTGCGGCGGGCACATTAGTGTCCCACTGTATCTGCTGTTCTCAGGCAGGGGATGAGTTGTTTGCTAACCGTAAGCAACTGGATAACGCCTTGACTACCGTCAAGTGATTGGAAGCTGCTGAGAATAGGTGTGTTGGGTGGGCTATCAAGTGTTGTGTACCAGAGGCACAAAAGATAACTAAAGTACTATCCTCTGCTGTCAACACTGTCTCTCTTGCAGGAAATACAAACCCCATCGCTACCCTTCCACTTGAGTGTGAGTGGCGTTTTAATAGTGCATTCTTCCACCCTGTACAGGGCAGACAGGGAACAGGAGGACTCACAGTGTTGTACCGATCCCTCTGACAATAAAGTTCCAAGTTCCTTTCGCTGAAACTGAAACTGAGTCAATGGGACTCACTATATCTGATTTGGGAAACCTGCAGTTCCTAATGTCAAGAGGAGGCAAATGCAAAACGGAAGGATCCACTAATCGTTGGCAGTTCAAATGTATGGCAAGTAATGGTACCCCTTAGAGAAATGGAAGGCAGGGATGAGAAAAGGCACCAATCACACTCAATGAGTATGCTTCTATGCCTCATTCAGCACACTGAAAACACTGTTCCGGTAGCCATTGTGGGAACTAGATGCAACCGACTACTGATTGTACCGTACACTGCAACAAAGAATAGCTATATTCTAGGTTCTGAAGTCATACATGGATCATTCAAGCGATTAGCAGAGATGTTTGAGAATACAGCCTTGCTCACGGAATTTCAACGAAGCTGATACAAGCAGTATTGTGCGCTGAAGAGATTGTGGGCCTCTGGTACCGAGTGGAAAGCCTGAACCAGAGACTCCAAGTGTCCTGTGACAAGCTAAGCTGTAACTTCCTAGGTTTGTGCGACAGGGTTGACAGTTCTGGGGGCCCCCTAAATAGGTCAAGTGTGCACTACAGATCAAAGGCTGACTTTGTGGTTGGTTCATGTAAGGTTTTTATAGATTAGGCAGATCTTCATCCAATCCACGTAACCATATCTACGGAAAGCCCAGAAATAACAGTATAAGATCCAAAGAAACGTCGCCAATTCATGATTGAGATCGTGGATTTTTCAAACAAAAAACTGTACCCAGTAACTGCATGAAAGCACGGGTCACACCTGTCTGCAAGAAGAGAAGCAAAAGTGATCCACAGAACTCGATTTGTTGTGGAATCTTAGAAGATATTCTGAGCGCAAACATAGTTAGGTATCTCGAGCACGATGGTATTCTCCATGCCAACCACTTTGGATTTCGTAAACATACATAATTTGAAACGAGACTCGCACTTTTATAGCATCATATCCTGAAAGCCATGGATCAAGGCAGTCAAGAAGATGCAGTATTTCTCGTTTTCCGAAAAGCATCCGACTCACTACCACATCTACGCTTATTATCAAAAGTACGATCATGTGGGGTATCAGACGAGATATGTGATCGGACTCAGGATTTCTTGATAGGGTAGACGCAGCATATTATCTTGGATGGTGAGTCGTAGACAGGTTGCAGAAGTAAATTCATACACGCCACTGAAGTGTGCTGGGTCCCATGATGTTCATTTTGCGTATTAATGAACCTGCGGTCGATATTAATAGTAAACTTAGACTTTTCATGGATGATACAGTTACCTACAACGAAGTACAGTTTGAATGAAGCTGTACAAATATTCTGTCCGACCTCGAAAATTGGTGATGAGTGTTGTAATGATTGGGAACTTGCTTAGAATGTTCAAATACGTAAAACTGTGGACTACACAAAACGAAAAATCTTAGAGTCCTATAGATATAATATTAGTGAGTCACAGTTGGATCCTGCAAATACATACAAGTTCTTGGGTGCAACACTGAGTAGGGGCGTAAAGTGGAACGATCACATAGCCTCAGTCGGGGGTACCAGGCTTTGGTTTATTAGTAGAAAACAAGGGAAATGCAGCCTGCGAAGGATGCCGCTTACAAATGCCTCGTATGACGCGTTCTAGAATATTGTTGAGATGTATGGGATCCATATGTAGTATAATTAACAGGGGATGTTGAATGACTACACAGAATGTCAGAATCAATTGTCGTAGGTCTGTTTGACCCGAGGGAGAGAGACACAGATATGTTGAAGAAACTGAACTGACAGACTCTTGACGATAGCCGTAAACCACCCCCAGAAAGTCTACTGATAAAGTTTCAGGAACCGATTTTCAATGATGTCTCTAGGAATGTACTACATTCCCCTACATACCGCTCTCTTATGGATATTGGTAAGATTTGATCAATTACAGTATTCACAGAGGCGTTTAAACAAACATTTTTGTTTGTTTATACTTTCGTTAGAGTGGAACATACCCTCTGCCCTGCACTTCACAGTGGTTAGCACATTATAAATGTAGATATATATATATACATGTACACTACTGGCCATTAAAATTGCTACACCAAGAAGAAATGCAGATGAGAAACGGGTAGTCATTGGACAAATATATTATACTAGAACTGACATGTGATTACATTTTCACGCAGTTTGGGTGCATAGGTCCTGAGAAATCAGAACCCAGAACAACCACCTCTGGCCGTAATAACGACCTTGATACGGCTGGGAAACAGAGCTTGGATGGCGTGTGCAGGTACAGCTGCTCATGCAGCTTTTACACGATACCACAGTTCATCAAGAGTAGCGACTGGCGTATTGTGACGAGCCAGTGGATCGGCCACCATTGACCAGACGTTTTCAGTTGGTGACGGATCTGAAGAATGTGCTGGCCAGGGCAGCAGTCGAACATTTTCTGTATCCAGAAAGGCCCGTACAGGACCTGCAACATGCAGTCATGCATTATCCTGCTGAAATGTAGGGTTTCGCAGGGATCGAATGAAGGGTAGAGCCACGAGTCGTAACACATCTGAAATGTAGCCGTCCACTGTTCAAAGTGCCGCTAAGCGAACAAGAGGTGACCGAGACGTGCAACCAATGGCACCCCATACCATCACGCTGGGTGATACGCCAGTAAGGCGATGACGAATACACGCTTCCAATGTGCGCTCACCACGATGTCGCCAAACACGGATACGACCTTTATGATGCTGTAAACAGAACCTGGATTCATCCGCAAAAATTACGTTTTGCCATTCGTGCCCCCACATTCGTCGTTGAGTACACCATAGTAGGCGGTCCTGTCTGTGATGCAGCGTCAAGGGTAACCGCAGCCATGGTCTCCGAGCTGATAGTCCATGCTGCTGCAAACGTCGTCGAACTGTTCGTGCAGATGGTTGTTGTCTTGTAAACGTCTTCATCTGTTGACTCAGGGATCGAGACGTGGCTGCACGATCCGTTACAGCCATGCGGATAAGATGCCTGTCATCTCGACTGTTAGTGATACGAGGCCGTTGGGATCCAGCACGGCGTTCCGTATTACCCTCCTGAGTTCACCGATTCCATATTCTGCTAACAGACATTGGATCTTGACCAACGAGAGCAGCAACGTTGCGATACGATAAACTGCAATCGCGATAGGCTACAACCCGACCTTTATCAAAGTTGGAAATGTATTGGTACGCATTTCTCCTCCTTACACGAGGCATCACAACAACGTTTCACAAGGCAACGCCGGTCAACTGTTGTTTGTGTATGAGAGATCGGTTGGAAACTTTCCTCATGTCAGCACGTTGTAGGTGTCGTCACCGGCGCCAACCTTGTGTGAATGCTCTGAAAAGCTAATCATTTGCATGTCACAGCATCTTCTTCCTGTCGGTTAAATTTCGCTTCTGCAGCACGTCATCTTCGTGGTGTAGCAATTTTAATGGCCAGTAGTGTAGATGTAGAGCAAAGGTAAATAGAAATATACTGGATATTAAACTGAAAGAACAAGTAGGTAACGTAAATCCAGTCATGCAAACGCTCCAACCAAGAGGCAGCAGATTTCGGAAACTCCAGAAAACGCAGAGAAGTACTGAGTGGGAAGAATCAAATTGGATATGCAGGGCTATCACACGACACCAAGTGTCCAGCGTTCCTCATTTCCGACTATTTTGCGAGCGGTGAAGGGGAACAGCCATTCCATTTCCACAAGGAAATGCTATTGGTGAGAGCCGAAGTCCCACGCCCTGCATTTAGCTCCCCTTTCGCTGGCTTTTAGCCGCCCACACGCGTAACAGTTCGCGCAATACATGTAACAGCCACAGCATTCGGTTTCTCTCAGTGATATTGTGGCTACGGAAACGAGTATAGAGGACTTTAAAAAAAAAAGGCACGTGTTTTTTTATCGACATGTGCAGAGAAGGAGACTCCCGCAAATTTTGTTGGCGGAATACGTCGTAACTATTAAATTACTGCGAACTGCGAAAATGTTAAAAGAGTTCGTTTCATCTTTCAGAAACGCTACCCAGTGTTGCCGTTGCATTGCTGCAGCCTTCTCTTGTCCTCCTTTAGGTCTTCTTTTATTTTTGTTGCATGGAAAATTCTATAAAAGTGGTAAAAGCTTTTACGGGTCTGCTATGGACGATCCGAATAGAATATTTATGTTTCTAACGAGCGCAGTGACAAACACCCACACTTGCAGAGAGGGAGAGAAGTCACAGGGGTCTCTCTGACAGCTGCGCGCAGCGCCAAACACACAAACACACCACACATGTGTGTACATGCCCGACACAGAAGGGTTGGCAAAGGGGAGAAGGGACACACAGTAGCAGAGAGAAAGAGAGAGGCAGGTGATGTTACCAAAATTTCTCGCTCGCGCCAGTATTTGTATGCATGCGCGGGTCTAAGGGCATGCGGCAGCGGTGAGGAGTTAATACGCGGGGCGTAGCGAGGTGAGGTTGATGGTGGGAGAAGAGGTGGGGTGTAGGTGGAGTGGGGAGACTGCGGCCGCGACCTCCATCATGGCTGCGGCGCCGCGAGCGCCGGAGCTGACGTCGCTGCGACAGACGGGCGTCTTAATTAAAGCCCTGCGGCCGCGCCATGACGCGCCGCCGGAGGCCCGTGTCGTGTGACGAGCGACGAGCAAAGCGCAGCGCCGGAGGCGGGCGGGCGCTTGGCGCAGCCATGATATCAGACTCCCTCTCGGTTTAGCTGGGCGCCCCACATACGATCCACCGTTACCAAGTGTGAAGAAGATTTAAATGTAATCAGATCACTCACTCGTGTCTGGTGGGGAGCGCACCAGAGTGTTTTACTCACCATGTACCGAGGGATAATTCGATCTCGATTAGACTATGGCTGTCAATTGTACCACACTGCGTCAAAGATTCATCTCTCCAAATTAGATACTCTTCAATATAAAGCCATTCGTACCTGTCTTGGAGCCATGCGATCGACGCCCACCAACGCCCTTTAATAGAAGCATTAGGCCCCAAATGTTATTGGACAAATTCTACATTCAAGGCATGGCCATTATGGACAGTTCCGTCTATCAAAGTAGAGACTGCATTTATCGACTGTGGATTGCATCCCACAGACGGAATACAGTGCCAGCCGTTTGTGCCAGCTTTTGACACTTGGTCACCCGTCATACATTCTATACGGCGTTCAGCGCATCTACCTGTTTTGTGAATATGATCTTCAAGCACTCTGCTCCCAGATCCCAGTCCATTATTTAAGTACGACCTGGCTGGACAATACTAATGTCAATCGTCTCGTTCAAGCACAAAGGCCGGGTCTTCTCTGTGTATATACCAATGGCTCCAAAATTCCGCAAGAAGAGTGTACAGGATGCGCTTTTTTCTGCCCTCAGATCCAGATCCACAAAACCTTCAAACTGCCTAAGAGCACTTCAATTTTTACGGCGCAGACATTGGCAGTTTTGGAAGCACTTAAATTTGTCTCTAGCACTTTCTTCCCCAAGATATTGGTAGTATCTGACTCGCAAAGCGTTCTTAAAAACATTCAGTACCGTCGATGGAACAAAACAACCAACAGTTATATCTTGGATGTGATATCTGAATATATTCGTAGCACAGGCACAGGCCGGGTACCTTCCCGCTCTGGTATCCTCTATAATGATGCAGTTGATGCATTAGCCAAACAAGCGGCAACCTTAGGCACCTTCCTGGGTCTGCACCTTCCCTATGCAGACTACTTACGTGAAGTCAAGGATCACGCAATACAACAATGGCAGGAAATGTGGAACGTTTCTCAACAGACAAAAGGCGGTTATTACGCAGTGCTACAACCTCGGATTCCTTCACAGCCTGGCCGGCCGAAGTGGCCGTGCGGTTAAAGGCGCTGCAGTCTGGAACCGCAAGAACGCTACGGTCGCAGGTTCGAATCCTGCCTCGTGCATGGATGTTTGTGATGTCCTTAGGTTAGTTAGGTTTAACTAGTTCTAAGTTCTAGGGGACTAATGACCTCAGCAGTTGAGTCCCATAGTGCTCAGAGCCATTTGAACCATTTGAACCTTCACAGCCGTGGTTCACGAGGACACATCTGGACCGATCCACGATTTCTACCATCATAAGACTCCGCTTCAATCATGCCTCTTTCCCACAACATCTACATCGGATCAACGTTTACAGTTCACCAGCATGTGAGTGTGATCCTGAGTCGGAAGCTGATGTCAACCACATCTTATTTATGTGCCCCAAATTTGACCGTGAACGGCTGGTCTTTCTGAAGACATTGCTGAGTATGGGCTACCATCTTCCTCAATCAGCTTCTTCTCTTTTGTGAATTAAAGACGTTCGTCTATATAAAGTGATAGTTAACTTCATCAAGAGTACTGGTCACAATCTGTAGGTTTTAATGGTGTACGTAAATTATAAATATGTCTTGCTGATGAAGATATTTCAGAATTGGTGTGAATTGTAAGCCAAGACACTTTTAATTATTTTCCAATTAAATTCAATTTATGTACAAAACTGTAACAGTTAAGCTTTTTTTCTTGTAAATATGCGTTTCTGTATTTGTTTATTCAATTATGTGTACATTGTCACTATGTGTTGCCGATGGCTAAATTGAGTACACACTCAAAGGCCAAATAAACAAAGAAAAAAAAATCAGGCTCCCTAACACCACTCTCGGCGGCAGCAACCCCTGTCCCGCCTAAAAAGCACGACATTCAGGCGAACCTTATTTTTACAAGAATTTAGGCGAGAATTTTCGCACAATCAGCTTAACATATCGTGCGTCCAAGTTGCTGACAAGAATCACATACAGAAGAACGGAAAAGAATATTGAGGTTGTGTTGGATAACACACAAGAGAGGCAGTTCTGACATTGCAGTTGATAACGGAATCAATACTGAAGAAAAATCAAGACACGTTCATAGGACCTGTCTGCCAAGAAGTTTCATGTCAGCGCACACTCCGCTGTAGAGTGAAAATATTTCATTACAAAAACTGGTAATCACGGGATAGATGAAGTTAAAGAATTCTGCTGCCTAGCAAGCAAAATAACGTACAACGGACTGTACACGAAAGAACATAAAACATAGACTAACACTGGCAGCAAGGGAATTTCTGGCTACGAGAAGTCTAATAATGTCATACACAGGTCTTAATTTGAGAAACAAATTTCTAATATTGTACGTTTTGAACAAAGCGTTGTACGTTAGTGAGACGTGGAGTCTGGGAAAACTGGAAAAGAAGGGAATCGAAGCATTTGAGATGTGTTGCTACAAAAGAACGACGAAACTTACGTGGACCGATAAGGCAGGGAATGAGGAGCTTTTCCACAGAATCAGCGAGGAAAGAAATTTGTGGAAACGACTGGCAAGATGAAGGTGCAGAATGGTAGGACACCAGGGAATAACTTTGATACTACATGGAGCTCTACAGCGTAACAAGTGTAGAGGAATACAGAGATGGGATACATCCAACACATAATGGAGGACGTATGTTGCAAGTCCTACTGTGACATGAAGAGGTTCGCACAGGACAGGAATTCGTGGCTGGGCGTGTAAGGTACAGACTGAAAGAGAAAAACATTACAAACCAATGAAAGTACGCTGCCTGACAAAAGAAGTGAAGCCCCCAGAATGTCATGTCAATGTACCTCCGTATTGCTACAGACTATCTGTGGCATATATGAATGATTAGAGTTACAATTCTCTGTCATTGATGTTCATTAATGTTTTCTGTCTCTAATTTTGTTACCAGGCCGTGGTACGATCTATAGCCCCAGCCATAACAACGCATTGTTCATAACGTGAAGTATGAAGATGTGGTGGTGGGAGAGGGCGGTAGAATTGGTGGGGGGGGGGGGGGGCTATTTTATGTCCATCCATGAAAATTTTAAAAATCAGTTAATTTCGTTAATTGTTGTTAACTGACGACGGTTGCCCAGAAAGTAATGCAGAGCATTTATTTTCTCAGTCGAAAACAATGCTAAATGCTATGAATGCGAAGCGGTATGTATATAACATTTGAAGTTTCCTGACTGAGCGCGGCAAGTTTCCACTTCCGACAGATAGCGTAACTGCAGGACACTTTCAAAATCTCGTCTGTAGCTGGTGTACATTACAGGCAACGTGGCGCAAATGAATTTCTCGCTGCAGAGAATGAAACTGGGGAATATTCACAGACGCTTGTGCAAAGTCTATGGAGCATCTTCTGTAGACAGAAGTACAGTTAGTCAATGGGCACGAAGGGTGAGGTTATCAGAAGATAGTTCGGTGGAGCTCCATGATTTGCAGCCGTCGGGGAGACCATCCACAGCTGTTACACCTGACATGTTGCAGCGAGCTGACGTTTTTGGGCCATTAAAGGATGCCATAAATGGAAGACATTTTGAGGTCGACGAGGAGGTGATTCACACAGTAAAGCACTGGCTCTACCACGAGGACAAGGATTGGTACCGACAGGGAATGCACCCCCTTGTTTCAAGCTGGAGGAAGACCATAGAACGGAATGCAGATTACGTGGAAAAATAGGGCTTGTAGGTGAAATACCATTTTTTGTGTGTAATTCTCATTATGTTTCATAAAGTATCGTTGAAGGAGAGAATGCAGTGCTTTACATTCTGGGCAACCCTCGTATATCAGCAACGTACTTTTTAACGAGCTACTGATCTCTTAGTAGGGTTCACAACATGAAAATATCTTTTAGCACACTCTTAGCAACATCAAAACATTTTCAGTAACACGTAGTGAGCTAGGTGGCGCAGTGGTTAGCACACTGCACTCGCATTCGGGAGGACGACGGTTCAAGCCCGCGTCCGGCCATCCTGATTTAGGTTATCTGTGATTTCTCTAAATCGCTTCAGACAAATGCCTGGATGGTTCCTTTGAAAGGGCATGGCCGACTTCCTTCCTCATCCTTCGGTAATCCGATTAGGCAGATGACCTCACTGTTTGCCCCTCCCCCTAATCAACCAACCAACCAATGAGTAACACGAACTATCTAAGTGGAGTACTTTATGCCCTCCCTAAAAACATTAAAAAACGCCAAATTCGTTAATTGTTGTTGTCTTTTATTCACAAAATAGTTTTGGAAGAGACGTTAATGTGTCAATAAAGTCTTGAACTGGAAAATGTTGCATATGATGTTCATTGTGGAAAGTGACATTTGCTACTGAGCATTACATATCTAGTGTTAGGTTCAACGGAAAAATTTAAAACTCTTATAGATTCAGACAGAAAAATTCACTATCAATAATAATTTTGTTTCTAGTTTTAAAATGTAAAGTAAATGACTACATTACAATATTTTTAAAAGTAGGGCACAAAATACACCTCTCTCCCCCTAATGGTACTGAGTGGGTTTAGGGAGGTGAACAGCTCAAGATGTTATCACTGTAAAGGATACGAAGATGTGGCATACTCATGCGAAACAGCATTATCCGCACATGGTAGCCCATGTAAGGGCGTGATTGTAGATCTCCATTCGGACGACTAGTCTAATAGTACAGTACACAGTTCTATATGGCGTGCATATGTGGCGGAGACCTGATATCGGACATTGTAGGCAGGTGAGGGAAGATATATTCTTCATGAAGCTTCCGATCGACCACATCTCAGCACTGCAAGTGTGGATCCCCTTACTGTGCGACATTCACATCGTAATCCCTTCAAACATGCGACTGCCGCCCCAGAACAAAGAATGAACCTCCTGCAACATCCTACGTCGTTCCGCACCATTTGTCGGCGAGCGACTGCAGCCAGACTTGTTAGTTACCGTCCCACGGATAGAGCGCCGTTAACACCACAACACGAACTGCAGTGTTTGAAGTGGTGCCCGGGTTGGGAAAGCATGGACTGCTGATGTGCGTTTTATGACCACCGTCGGCTAGTATGGCGGTGTAATGGGGAGAGGTCCCATTGTTCAAGTGTTTCGGAGAATCTCAGCATTATTACCCTTGAAATCATGTTGTCAGGAGCTACAAGGTACATCAGACGACGGCTGGTGTTGATTGAGTCAACTCTGACTGCACAATAGTACATCGCGGACATCTTGCATTCTCATGTGTTACCTATCGTGCGACAATATCGTGACATCATATTTCAAAAGAACAACGCTGGCCCACACATGGCACGTGTCTCTGTGAACTGCATCCCCGATGCTGAAGTACTCCCACGGTTAGCAACATCCCCAGATCTGTCCCCAGCACAACATGTGTGTGTGGGGCCAGCTTCGACGTCATGTACGTCCCAGTGCCAGTATGCATAACCTCAAGGACCAGTTACACCGTTGGGAACCTTCTTGGTGATGATACAGCGGCTTTCTGACACCATCCCCAGCAGCATCAATGCAGCCTTCAGGTTAAAGGGACTACAATGTCATACTGGTAAGTGACCTCATACGGCCAAGTTCTTTGCAAATTTTACTCGATTCTGTAATCACTGAAATAACGTCACATACCATATCAACCCATGATGCTTCATTGATGTTCATTTCATTTCCCCCTCCTCATCTCAAATTTTCAGCGTTATTTTTCCCAAGCAGTTTGTGTAATTGAGGCCTTTTCCTTTTACTGAGCGGACAATTGAACGATTAATGCAGCTGCATTTCATTCATTTATATTGTATCAGAATCGTCTTCGAACATTATCATCCATAATCTTATCATCATCATCATCATCATCATCATCATCACGATCATCATCATCAGCGTCATTATAATCACCATTGTCATCCATAATCTTCTCACTATTTTCGTAATCCACAATAATAATCATAATCTATAATCATCGTTATCTATAATCACCAAAACCAGTCGTTATTTTCATCTTATATCTTTCTTCTTCATCATTTTCCACATCATTATCACCTTCTTTATCATCTTCTACATCTTCTTCAACTATCATTTACTTCCATTTTCACCGTCCATCTTCATCTTTTCTTGCAACATCATCATCTTCCAACATCATATAACAACGTTTCCCATCCTAACTTGCTATCGTCATCAAGATCTTCTTCGTGTTTTCTTCCTTGTTTTCCAACACGGAACACACATGTGGAGAATATCTCACGCTCTCCACTAGAGGAAGGAAAAGAAATTCTAGACTTGACGAACAGTTGACATTCCTAGCCATCAAGATATCCTTTTAGTACGGTAGTTCATGTGGTATGATAAAGAAAGGCCAAAATAGATTTTCTGTGGTGGATAGTTTCATTTGTATGGTAGTAGCGATGTGAGTGCTTTCCGTTAAAATGGACTAACTGAAATATCCCGCGAAATAAAATTTTTGGTTTGGCAGTGTCAGAATTTGATCCTAATATTGCAGCGTAACTGAATTCCAACATTCTGTGCTTGTCGTGAAGATGATCCCGGCAGAAAACTACACTCACATACGAAAAAACACGAAAGTGCACAATACAGTGGTGGACATTTGGTGATTAAAGATGAACTAAACTGTTCATTCCGCGGTCATTCCATGAGAAGGAGTTTAGTACACATTACATTAACAATTAATAATCATACAGTTTTGTAGAACAGGTCAGCTATAACTTATTTCAACCAAAAGCGTAATGTTATACGAATTGCTCAGCTATGTTTCGACTGCTTTCTGCACAGAGTGCTTCGTAGCTCCTAAACTATTCACTAAGGAAATATTACAACCACCATAAACGGTTAATTGCTTATAGTTTTTGCTATTTTATGCTACTTTTTATCTTAAATCATCATCACAACGAAAGTGATGAGTGTATATGTTTTGGACTGATAAACATGGCGATATAGGGATGTTAATATATTGATATAGGGATGTTAATATATTGATCCCCCCCCCATGAACCATGGACCTTGCCGTTGGTGGGGAGGCTTGCGTGCCTCAGCGATACAGATAGCCGTACCGTAGGTGCAACCACAACGGAGGGGTATCTGTTGAGAGGCCAGACAAACGTGTGGTTCCTGAAGAGGGGCAGCAGCCTTTTCAGTTGTTGCAAGGGCAACAGTCTGGATGATTGACTGATCTGGCCTTGTAACATTAACCAAAACGGCCTTGCTGTGCTGGTACTGCGAACGGCTGAAAGCAAGGGGAAACTACAGCCGTAATTTTTCCCGAGGGCATGCAGCTTTACTGTATGATTACATGATGATGGCGTCCTCTTGGGTAAAATATTCCGGAGGTAAAATAGTCCCCCATTCGGATCTCCGGGCGGGGACTACTCAAGAGGATGTCGTTCTCAGGACAAAGAAAACTGGCGTTCTACGGATCGGAGCGTGGAATGTCAGATCCCTTAATCGGGCAGGTAGGTTCGAAAATTTAAAAAGGGAAATGGATAGGTTGAAGTTAGATATAGTGGGAATTAGTGAAGTTCGGTGGCAGGAGGAACAAGACTTCTGGTCAGGTGACTACAGGGTTATAAACACAAAATCAAATAGGGGTAATGCAGGAGTAGGTTTAATAATGAATAGGAAAATAGGAATGCGGGTAAGCTACTACAAACAGCATAGTGAACGCATTATTGTGGCCAAGATAGATACGAAGCCCACGCCTACTACAGTAGTACAAGTTTATATGCCAACTAGCTCTGCAGATGACGAAGAAATTGAAGAAATGTATGATGAAATAAAAGAAATTATTCAGATTGTGAAGGGAGACGAAAATTTAATAGTCATGGGTGACTGGAATTCGAGTGTAGGAAAAGGGAGAGAAGGAAACATAGTAGGTGAATATGGATTGGGGGACAGAAATGAAAGAGGAAGCCGCCTGGTCGAATTTTGCACAGAGCACAACATAATCATAACTAACACTTGGTTTAAGAATCATGAAAGAAGGTTGTATACATGGAAGAACCCTGCGGATACTAAAAGGTATCAGATAGATTATATAATGGTAAGACAGAGATTTAGGAACCAGGTTTTAAATTGTAAGACATTTCCAGGGGCAGATGTGGACTCTGACCACAATCTATTGGTTATGACCTGTAGATTAAAACTGAAGAAACTGCAAAAAGGTGGGAATTTAAGGAGATGGGACCTGGATAAACTAAAAGAACCAGAGGTTGTACAGAGATTCAGGGAGAGCATAAGGGAGCAATTGACAGGAATGGGGGAAATAAATACAGTAGAAGAAGAATGGGTAGCTTTGAGGGATGAAGTAGTGAAGGCAGCAGAGGATCAAGTAGGTAAAAAGACGAGGGCTAGTAGAAATCCTTGGGTAACAGAAGAAATATTGAATTTAATTGATGAAAGGAGAAAATATAAAAATGCAGTAAGTGAAACAGGCAAAAAGGAATACAAACGTCTCAAAAATGAGATCGACAGGAAGTGCAAAATGGCTAAGCAGGGATGGCTAGAGGACAAATGTAAGGATGTAGAGGCCTATCTCACTAGGGGTAAGATAGATACCGCCTACAGGAAAATTAAAGAGACCTTTGGAGATAAGAGAACGACTTGTATGAATATCAAGAGCTCAGATGGAAACCCAGTTCTAAGCAAAGAAAGGAAAGCAGAAAGGTGGAAGGAGTATATAGAGGGTCTATACAAGGGCGATGTACTTGAGGACAATATTATGGAAATGGAAGAGGATGTAGATAAAGATGAAATGGGAGATATGATACTGCGTGAAGAGTTTGACAGAGCACTGAAAGACCTGAGTCGAAACAAGGCCCCCGGAGTAGACAATATTCCATTGGAACTACTGACGGCCGTGGGAGAGCCAGTCCTGACGAAATTCTACCATCTGGTGAGCAAGATGTATGAAACAGGCGAAATACCCTCAGACTTCAAGAAGAATATAATAATTCCAATCCCAAAGAAAGCAGGTGTTGACAGATGTGAAAATTACCGAACTATCAGCTTAATAAGTCACAGCTGCAAAATACTAACACGAATTCTTTACAGACGAATGGAAAAACTAGTAGAAGCCAACCTCGGGGAAGATCAGTTTGGATTCCGTAGAAACACTGGAACACGTGAGACAATACTGACCTTACGACTTATCTTAGAAGAAAGATTAAGGAAAGGCAAACCTACGTTTCTAGCATTTGTAGACTTAGAGAAAGCTTTTGACAATGTTGACTGGAATACTCTCTTTCAAATTCTAAAGGTGGCAGGGGTAAAATACAGGGAGCGAAAGGCTATTTACAATTTGTACAGAAACAAAATGGCAGTTATAAGAGTCGAGGGACATGAAAGGCAAGCAGTGGTTGGGAAGGGAGTAAGACAGGGTTGTAGCCTCTCCCCGATGTTGTTCAATCTGTATATTGAGCAAGCAGTAAAGGAAACAAAAGAAAAATTCGGAGTAGGTATTAAAATTCATGGAGAAGAAATAAAAACTTTGAGGTTCGCCGATGACATTGTAATTCTGTCAGAGACAGCAAAGGACTTGGAAGAGCTGTTGAATGGAATGGACAGTGTCTTGAAAGGAGGATATAAGATGAACATCAACAAAAGCAAAACAAGGGTAATGAAATGTAGTCTAATTAAGTCGGGTGATGCTGAGGGAATTAGATTAGGAAATGAGGCACTTAAAGTAGTAAAGGAGTTTTGCTATTTGGGGAGCAAAATAACTGATGATGGTCGAAGTAAAGAGGATATAAAATGTAGGCTGGCAATGGCAAGGAAAGCGTTTCTGAAGAAGAGAAATTTGTTAACATCCAGTATAGATTTAAGTGTCAGGAAGTCATTTCTGAAAGTATTCGTATGGAGTGTAGCCATGTATGGAAGTGAAACATGGACGATAAATAGTTTGGACAAGAAGAGAATAGAAGCTTTCGAAATGTGGTGCTACAGAAGAATGCTGAAGATTAGATGGGTAGATCACATAACTAATGAGGAAGTATTGAATAGGATTGGGGAGAAGAGAAGTTTGTGGCACAACTTGACCAGAAGAAGGGATCGGTTGGTAGGACATGTTCTGAGGCATCAAGGGATCACCAATTTAGTATTGGAGGGCAGCGTGGAGGGTAAAAATCGTAGAGGGAGACCAAGAGATGAATACACTAAGCAGATTCAGAAGGATGTAGTCTGCAGTAGGTACTGGGAGATGAAAAAGCTTGCACAGGATAGAGTAGCATGGAGAGCTGCATCAAACCAGTCTCAGGACTGAAGACCACAACAACAACGAAACAATATATTGATAACACAAAAATTGGAAGTACCCATTTATATTACGAAAAGAACGTTGGACAACAGTTCGTTGACATCAGAAGTGGTGGAAAAACAAGGAGTCCATGGTATAAAGCAGCACAGTTTTACAGTATACATCAGTTTGTTGTCAACAGAACAACAAAGTATGAGTGCCGATTGTATAGTGAAAAAAGGCCTCTAAATAAACGACAATAATAAATCCAAAGGATGCGTAATGAGGAATGATCAAACCATAAAGTAGTGAACAAGTGTACTCCGTTAACTGGATAAATGGCTGAAATCCAGAACAGCACTGAACACCATGAAGCCATAAACACTTTCACATACCTAGACAGAATCTGAGGGTGTTTACGAGTATTCATTACTGTGGCGTTAGGCAGGTGAGCCACGTGAAGATAACGCTACGTCAGGCGACGTCACGTCCCTGCTACTGTGGGTTCCACAGGGTGGGGCAAATCCTAGCGGCCCCAACGAGTGGATACGATTGGACCATTGCGGCAGCAATAATGGAGTAAGAAAGGACCTACAGTACGTCCAACGGGCAACTGCCCATACGGCCGGCCGAAGCGTATAGCTCATTTACACAATCTTCACGCCTAACAAACTTTTTAGCAGAGATGAGTCTTGTCACGGCCCTAGATGGCCACAAAGTTTACCTGATCTGTCAGTGTGCATTATCTTGTGTGAGAATCCATCAAGTCTATGGTGTATCGCATCAACCCTCACAACCTTGAAGAACTACAGAAAAACATTTCGGATGAGACTGCAGTAGTTCCTGCAGTCCAGCTTCGATCCGCCTTCAGAAACGTGATGACCAGGGCCTAAAAGTGGAAATAGATGATTGGAGGTCACTTTCAACGTTTGTTATAGTCAGGATAGTACTGTATTTCCTACCTTCTGCTGTGTTTCTTGATACCATGGCACTCTGTTCTCCATGCCACTTTTATTTGCCCCATCCTGTACTAGCTTTTGGTTTTAATGTGTGTACAGGCAGAGCTCGACACTTCCCTGTCAAAGATACACAGGTACTTAGTTTTTGCTGTCAACGACAAGCTATATCGAAATATATATATACCAATGCTGGATGTTACAAAAATAAGCAGTGTATGAGAGCACTGACACCTGCTTAAAAATCCGCAGCTCGTGGTCTAGTGGCTAGCGTTGTTGCCTCTGGATCACGGGGTCCGGGTTCGATTCGCGGTCTGGTTGAGAATTTTCTCTGACTGGGGACTGGGTGTTTGTGTTGTCCACATCATTTCATAGTGATCATTCGTGACAGAGGCTAGACTGGATTGTGTACAAATTGAACTGTGTAAAAATTGGGACATTGTATGGGCGCTGATGACCGCGCAGTTGAGCGCCCCAAAAACCAAACATCATCTCCTGTACCAAAAGAAGGTGAAGTTAGTTTCATTCATGACAAAATTTTTTGAAAGGAAAGGAGTGCTTTTGTTCATCACCCTGCAATCAGTATAGCGATAACCAATGAATATTACTAAACTCTTCTGGGCTAGTAGTATAAAGATTTAGTGACAAGAGATTTTTATTTCAAAACGAAAAGTTTTCCAGCTGAATACAGTTGCCTACGAAGGTTGTTTTTGGAATTACGTAAATGGAGAAATAGAAATTTTTTTTTGTTGTAACATGTACTCTGACCATCTGATTTTTCACACAAGGACTTAGTCATATCCCGCGTCTGAAGAAATTTGTGTCTAGCAAACGTTTTATCCCAATGAAGATACACTGTAGACCCGTATTTTTCGGACCTTTCATCCCTGCACTTCAGGTACGAAATTAACCCACTGCTACACTCTCGTAGTGTCCCAAAAGACGCTGCGCAGAAAACAAGAGTGTTTGAGGAACTTGGTCCTGGGTATCAGCCTCACTTTTAAGTCAAGATATTCTCGTTAAGTGAAGGGAGTGCAGTGGATAAAGCAATAATTCACTGTACTCATTTCTTCTAGAATTTCTACACATTTAAAGATAAAAGCCAAACTTCTAAAATTGCCCGTGGTGTAGAAGGAGAAGTTATTGATGACAAGATCAGTGAAAAATTCTGTGGTAGAGCGACAGACTTGTGGCTGACTCTTTGGAATAATACCGAATAAAAAAGAGGAAAAAGTGCTCACATGAATCTGCTACTAAATTAACGTGTCCCGAATTCTCTTCCGACACCATGACGGCCCTCGTGTACTGGTAGCTAAGACTTGGCTACTGGCAAAGCGTGTAGTAAGTGAAGATAACCGGACGTTATGCTCCATTCACCATATAGAAGTCGAGTAAGACACACAAAATAATTTTCTAAAACGACACCAAAGAGAATGAAGACCCAGTATTTATTCCTCCTAAACTCGAAGAGCACTGCACAGGCTGTCCAACCGTAGTGGAATACCACCTCAACATCAAACGAAAAAGGGGGATCCTAGATAAAACCCAGGCATAAATGCTCTTAAACAAATGAAACTACGTGGTTGCACAGAGCTTTCCATATTGTCATACATCTACGATGTGTGTATGCTATTCGAGTTTAGGGGTAGCACCAAGTGGGCCGAGGCGTGAATAGGAACTAAGACTGAGGAGGGAGACGTGCTAGGGCAGTCCCAGCAATTGTGCAAAGCCACTATGCCAGGTTGGCGTAGCGCTTTGCTCGTCTTCCTACTTATCAGGAGACCTGGGCCCGAACGCCAGTCTTGGCAAAAATTTTCGTTCCTCGCTTTAGTCTGCTTGTACAAATCGCATCTCCTAGTAATCACTGCAGCTCGGCCTCGACGATTGTTCAGATGTAAACCGAATTCGACTGTGAGATTATAGTGCCGCACGAATTGGCCGCGCTGTTAGGGGCGCCATGTCACGAATTGCGCGGCCCTGCCGCCGGAGGTTCGGGTCCTACCTCGAGTATGGCTGTGTGTGTTGTCTTTAGCTTAAGTTAGTTTAAGTAGTTTGTATGTCTAGGGAGCGATGACCTCAGCAGTTTGGTCCCTCGGGAATTCACACCCATTTGAACATTTTCGTGAGATTACAACTACGTTATTGCACTAGGAACCATTAGTTTATCTGCCATAAAAAAATGGCTCTGAGCACTATGGGACTTAACTGCTGAGGTCATCAGTACCCTAGAACTTAGAACTACTTAAACCTAACTAACCTAAGGACATCACACACATCCATGCCCGATGCAGGATTCGAACTTGGGACCGTAGCGGTCGCGCGGTTCCAGACTATAGGGCCTAGAACCGCTCGGTCACTCCGGCCGGCTCATCTGCCATATGCTGACCATTCAATCGCCAGCTGACTCATAGCACGAACAGTGCGTTAAGATGTGATAAGCTGGTTATTCCACTGTCCCGCAATAGTGTCCAAGTAGTGCACATCTGCCTTGGCGCCTTCTATAACTAGCATCGATCCAATGGGAACACAGGCGAATGTTCCAAATGACATAGTACTGTCCCCCCAAATCTGCTTCCGTGGCGTGGTGCATGTTTCCAGCAGCCGTTCACGTTGGTGACAGTGTATCAGCACATGATGGTCGACGTGGTGTAACAAGAAACGTGATTCATCCAACCGGATGATGCGTTTCCGTTGATCCACTGTATAATCTCGACGATTCTGTGGCCAATGCAATCATTGTTGGGAATGTCGTTTGGTAAACATAGGATCAGTTGTGGGTCATTTACTGCAGATCTCCGTGTTCAACAATGAGCGATGGACAATGTGCTCAAGAACACTTGTGTTTGCACCAGCATTGTACCCTGTCGTCATATTCGCCACGTATCGCTCCTGTTATGCTTTACAGAGCAGGCAAGCCTCCGACCTCCAGGTTTCATGATGAGATATGGACGTTTAGCACCTTGTCGTAATTTCGTGATTTCACCACACCTTTAAGCACCTTCCATAGATTCTCACTGTACTAGAACGCGAACTGCCGATCACCTTGGTCGATTCCGAGATGCTCGTTCGCTGCTTTCGTGGCGTAACCATCTGCCATGGGCAAAGTCGCCCACGCCAGCGGATTTCGCCATTTGCGGCTGTATCGTCGCCAGAAAGACTCCCCTTTGTCTCTGCTCCGCTGACATACCTTACTGCGTCACATGCTGGGAACTCCACAACGTGGCTTTCGGTTTTGCGGTGGACAGACATGGTAATCAGTAATTTTTTAGAAAACTTTTCTTGAAGAACTACGTTTTTTTTATTAGTTAAAAATGAACATGAAACGCAAGAAACTTTATTTGTGAGGTTACCGGTTTGGGTCTGTGCAACTCGACTAGTTAGCGCTCGTGGAGTTGAACCGCCTGATCCGTTCACTGCCACCGTCTACCAGCGTGGTGACAGATTTGAAGATGGTCTAAAACAGACCGAAACCGCTAACCTCAAAAACAAAAAAAACAAAAAACAGTGAACTTTCTTGGGGTTGTGACTGTTCGTGTTCATTTTTATAGGTGGTAATGTTTTGGCTGATCGATGAATGTATTCCTTCTATGTTGTCCTCCGCGTTAAGGTAATCCTTGTTTACCAAGTCTGATACCAATGACTGCTTGCCCACCGCCTAATGACATCGCTTCTTATCAGTTATTACATTTATAAATTTAGATAACATTCTGGGAAACAGCGATCTGCCAGTAGAGTAAAATTAGTGAATCACAGTGTCAATCGCACAATCATTTATTAAAAATATGACCAGTTTCGGCCTCTAGGAGTAGGCCGTCTTCAGACAACCCACTGTGAAGACAAAAATTAAAAGCACTGATTTAGATAGGGAAGTCAGAAGAAAGTGAAAAGGATATACGTTTAAACGATGTATCGTTACCTATCCAGTTGACGATGATGTGTGAAAGACGGAATCCATGATCCACGTGAAGTCAGTCTCAGGGAAGCGATTTAGATGTGATGTGTTCAGATTTGAACGACCATTCTCAAAAATGTACGTAAATTTAGCTGCAAAAGGCTAAAAAGCGGAATTTCAATACCCTACGAATATCATATAAGTTAAAACCAGTTTTCTAAACATTAAACAATAACCCTACGTACTAGTTTCAACTGTAATCCAGAACAACGTCAGGAGACAATAGCATTATGAAGGCGCTGTTTACATAGCAACTGCTATTACGACATCAGTCATACACATATCAAAAACATTTTTGCATCAGCTCGGTTCCAAGAGTTCCGGAACCTGTACAGAAATTTGGACTAGAGATCGACAAAAGCATAATATCAGCCCTTTTTATTGCTAATGAAAACCACGCATTGCATGTTGTATCACCATACAGCGAGACCTTCATAGGTGGTGGTCGAGATTGCTGTACACACTGGTACCTCTAACACCCAGTAGTACGTCCTCTTGCATTGATGCATGCCTGTATTCGTAGTGGCATAATATCCACAAGTTCATCAAGGCGCTGTTGGTCCAGATTGTCCCACTCCTCAAATGCCATTAGGCCTTGTACAGCCGTTACGGTGCCTTCCATGACCACCAGCGGCGTACATCGGCTCACATAATGCCACCCCACAACAGCAGATAATCTCCACCTTGCTGCATTCGCTGGACTGTGTGTCTAGGGCGTTCAATCATCGTCTCCGATGATTGTCTGGTTGAAGGCATATGCAACACTCATCGGTGAAGAGAACGTGATGCCAATTCTGAACGGCCCATTCGGCATTTTGTTGGGCCCTTCTGAACCGCGCTGCGTGGTGTCATGGTTGCTAAGAAGGACTTCGCCATGGACGTCGGGAGTGAAGTTGCGCATCCTGCAGCCTATTGCGCACAATTTGAGTCATAATGCCACGTCTTGTAGCTACGTGAAAAGCCTTATTCAACCTGGTGGCGTTGCTGTCAGGGTTTCTCCGAGCCATAATTTGTAGGTAGCGTTCATCCACTGCAGTAGCAGCCCTTGGGCGGCCTGAGCGAGGCATGTCATCGACAGATCGTGTCTCTCTGTACCTCCTCCATGTTCGAACAACATCGTTTGATTGACTTCGAGACGCCTGTACACTTTCCTTGTTGAGAGCCCTTCATGACAAAAAGTAACAATGCAGACGCGATCGAACGGTATTGACCGTCGAGGCAACACGAGCCGTGTACCTCCTTCCTGGTGGAATGACTGGAAGTGATAGGCTGTCGAACACCTTCCGTTTAATACGCGCTGCTCATTCATTGTTGTTTACATTTTTGGGCGGGTTTAGTGACGTCTTTGAACAGGCACTGTGTCTGTGATACAATATCCACAGTCAACGTCTATCTTCAGGACTTTTGGGAACTGGGGTGATGCAGAACCTTTATTGATGTGTGTATATTGACAAGCAAAGACCTTCTAAGGACACAACCCACAGCTACAAACTCTTCCTCATAAATCTTGGCAATGGGGCCGTAAGAGGGATAGTCGATACTACACCTGACCTAGTGGCTCAATGACACCAAGGCTCAAGAGGTAGTGTTGTGTACAGCAATGTGGACCATCGCCTTTGAGGGTCTCGCTGTATGGTGGTACAACATGCAGTGTGTGGTTTTCAGGAGCAATGAAAAGGGTGGAAATGATGTTGATGTTGATCTCTATTCCAATTTTCTTTACAGGTTCCGGAACTCTCGAACCGAGGTCATGCAAAACTTTTTTTGATATGTGTTTATATCTATGGTGGAGAAAAATTGTGTCACAATATTTTAAGCCTGGATAGCTTATACCAGGAGGGACCAAAGTTACTAATGTTGTGGAGGTCGACAACTCACCATCTTTAAACTAAAGAAACTTGGCACCAAGCGCTCCCATTGGTCTCGGGATTGCCATGTTGCCCTATTCGACACGCGTGCGTATCAGATTGGGTCAGTGACCAGGTAAGACACGTTTGCATGTGTGAACGGACCACCATAGCGCTGCCCGTCAACCGACGAACGGCAACAGACCTATCACATGGCCAATCGAAGCGCGTGGGTTAAATTTCGGTATTTTAAAAATGCTGCGTTGTTGACCTACACAACATTAGTAATTTTGGTTTCTACTGGCATCAACTAACCTGGGTTAAAATTTCGTGACACAGTTTTTCTCCGCCCATCTTTCGTTTTTACGTTCATGCGGGTTCATTGCCTGAAAAAAGTAAATAGGTTCCCGTTTCTCCAGTTTCCCCCGATTTTAAATATTTTGTAATCTCCAACAGGAGGTGGCTGCACAGATAGAACTCAACAGAGCTGCTTAACGAATCGATCCCAGTCCCCTCGCCCTTGCCCTTCAGGGGTAGTGACACCAGCTTGTTCTCCTGTCATATGAATTTTAATGACAATCGATACATTTAATCACTCATAGAGTTGGTGTAACTACTGGGCAGCATGTCGCGCAAAGGGTGGCATTTGCCCCCGCTGACAGCAGACTGCGGGTATCAGCAGCGGTAGTACTGTGCGTGCTATGACGAGCGCCAGCGAGCAGCTAGCATCTCACGCCAGATAGAGCCGTCCTTCCAACCCTGACTCCCGGACATGTAATCATAATGCACCGTTAAGCTTCGTTAACGTGGAGCCCTCTGCAGCGGACTTGCAGCAGCAAATTATGCATCAGCACACGTCACACGGCGCCGACAGCGAGCGCGGCCAGCAGCCGTTAATCTGTGAACGAGCACACGGTCTGCGCAAACCGGAGCGCACCAGGTACCTCCGCCCGCGTCCAACTGATTCCTGCCGTTTGTTACCTACGTCTGGCATCAGAGACCGACAGCCTTCACCTGGCGTGTTGCGATATTGATTAGACCACGTCTGTGCACCGAGTTCTTGTCTTACTAATACCTGCAATGTTCGTAGGCCTTAGTGTTCCACATTGCATCTTTTTTTTTGTAATAAGTTGGCAACAGTAGAACATGTAATGTCAGCACACAACAGCAAGGTTTACAGTTAATAAGCACCTATACTTCACAACTGACCAAATCGATTTAATTTTTTTGTAACTACATGTTTTAGTAAGTAACACATTAGTAAAACATAGACATATATGTAAAATCATAGTCTAGCAACATGTGTATCCGAACTGCAAGTATATTTGTGCAGCTACGCGATCTGAAGGTGACGTTGTCAGACTGAAATGCGAATATATATCACTAGAATTTTCTACGGAGGGAGAAGAGGTGTAGTGTCGAAATAGTGAGTCCAACGCTGTTTCTAAGTGTTCTCGTCCGTGACCCCGAATCTGTCGTTAGTGCCGAATGTAAGAAGGGAACACCGGCTTAAGGTGTAAGAACAACCGCCATCAGAAACTGACTTTTCAGAAACTGGATAGACTAACCGTGTATAGCCTGCCATTTTCAAAATTACCTGATATTTTCGAGCATGTTGAGAAAAAATATTAGCAGTGCTACAATACTTTCAAAAAAACATAAACGTCTTTGCCCGAATTGCGTAATTGCTCTCTCTCAAACACATACACACGCACACACACACACACACACACACACACACACACACACACACACACACAACGCCCGGGTTCCCGGGTTCGATTCCCGGCGGGGTCAGGGATTTTCTCTGCCTCGTGATGGCTGGGTGTTGTGTGCTGTCCTTAGGTTAGTTAGGTTTAAGTAGTTCTAAGTTCTAGGGGACTGATGACCTAAGATGTTAAGTCCCATACTGCTCAGAGCCACACACCCACACACACACACACACACACACACATACACACACATATATAAATGATTATGTTAAATACTGTAGACTCATCAGTAAATTTCATTGTTTTTGTTATCATTTATGCTTTACTCTTTCAGTGAAAACTTTTAAGTGTGTGGGGTATCATTTCACAAGGGTTAGCTCAAGTGTTTGAGACCGATTTTTTTACCGACATTGTAATGTGCGAAATCAATTTACAACCTCCTATAAAACTGGAGGAACTTTCAGATGAAATATGTGGAATTACTGTACTATTCCTTCTTCTTTTTCACACAATAAATCATTTTCAAATCACGTTTGATATTTTTACGCTTTCACAGACACGTAAAAATCGGACTAAACTTTCTCTACCAGCAGATATCAGTTACAAATCACATTTTACATTTTCATACCCGTACAATAAAATGATTATCCTTTTTTTTCGAGTCAGCAGTGAACCCAAACTAAGGTTTTCAACTTATAGAGAAGTGTAAAACGTTTATCATTTTGCGCTGGCAAAGCTAGCTTTTGTTATTTAAAACCAGAAAATACAGGGAATATGATTGAATAATATACTGTATACTTGATTTAGATTCGGAATTGAACAACAATAATATGCCAGGGCGAGTCAAACGAAAACGTTAAATTTGTAATAACAAATCGAAATTTCGCTCCGTTATTCTGTAAGTTGGTAAGCGTGCTACAAAAAGCGCGCAGAATGGCCTGTAGGTGGCAGTACAGTGCAGGTGCACACATACCGTCACAGTATCAGTATAAAGATGGCCGCCCCACTTGCGACTTGCAACAGGAAAGAACAGCGTTCTGTTATTCGGTTTTTGCGTGGTGAAAATGTGAAACCTATTGAAATTCATCGACGAATGGAAGTTCAGTACGGTGCTGGATGTTTGTCACAGCAGCAAGTCTACGAATGGAGCAGGAAGTTCGCAAATGGTGTGACTTCAGTGGAAGATGCTCCTCGTCCAGGTCAGGCACAATGAGTTGTGACTGCACAGAACATTCCAGCAGTTGAAGCCATAGTGAAGGAAAACCGCCGAGTGACACTGAATGACATTGCAGCATGTTTACAGATTAGTCATGGCGCATGAGTGGTTGCGCACACTACCAAAAGAAATTTTTTCTAAAGGAATTTATGCACTTTTTAAGCGCTGGAGAACTTGCATTGAGCGTGGGGGAGATTATGTTGAAAATTGGTGCAGCTTTATACCACTTCTGGACAATAAATAATATTTAAAAAATATTTAAGGATTTCATTTGACTCACCCTCGTATGATTAAGTCTTTAACGGACACTGTTTCACGTCCTTTGCTCTCCAATTTACACATCCTGATTGATACTTGAGTGTATAAATTTTAGCTTGTATACCAACAGATTCAGTGGTAGGTTCCCCATTCCAGTCATATTTGATTAATCCAACCTCATTTTTACTTTCAAGTAGAATACTGCATCTGTTAGCGAAACAAGACATAAAATTCGAATCATATAAGAAACAATTAAAGGTACCATTCGTCATTCATGCTTTCTTCAATGAGGCATTAGTAACGGAATTCATACACACAGAATTGCATTCTATGTGCACAGTGATGAATATTCAGTTTCGGTTGTACTCAGTTGCAGATTGCGTGGAATGGTTTAACAAACAGCTGCATCTGATTGCAGAACTCATTAAAATTTACTTTTAGCAAAACAAGCAAACGTTTATTAGTCCGACAGAAGAAAATGTGTTGCAAATAGTAGGAAACTTATCGCATCTGCAAGGAACACTTCATGCATACTGATGTGAGACACAGAGATAATTTCCACGTTACAGACTGATTCCATGGAGCCTGTATAGTTGTGTAAAGTTTTTTTTTTACTTTATTTCCCAATTTTGTGGCTATCGGACTATTAGAATAGAGTATGGATGCTTGAAATAGAGAACTCACTTCGTAACAAAATAAACCTGACCATGTGCCTAATACCAACAAATGCCTCTTACACTTTTCAGATATTAAAATTATTAATTTCAAAAATGCAAAATTTCAGTTTTGAAATAGTATCGGTACAAGTTGAATTAATTTAATTTATAGTGCCTCTAGCACGTAACACACTTGCCTAAACAATGCTTATGCTCATCTGCTCTGATGCTGTTTCGCATTCACACTGAAGTAACAATTGCTAAATTTCGTTTCCACACTAATTAAACAGGTAATCACAGATGCCTTCTCATTTATGTATTAGTAACAATATGTTCATCCATAAAACTATTAAATCACAAACAAGACACTGTATTAACAATAAGGGTCTTAATTAATCCGGCGTGCCTTTCTGCGAATATGATTTACTCAACACCTTTTTCCTACGAACCAACGTAACACCTTCAACTATTAATATAGTTTCCAGCAATTTCTTCATACAGTTTATCGACGATACGGCTGCATCTCACCTCATTGCGCTGAAGCAAAACAAGGACTCCACTTACACGCAACAAGGCGGTGCGTAACCACTCCTCCTGGGGCAATGTTGGCGTTATACAGTAAGACAACACTCACTGAGACAAAATGTGCGCTCAGGTTCGAAAGCTAGAGAAACCAATTAAAACTTATGAGTACAATATCTATCATTATCATCAATGTTAGCAGTACTCTCTGCATGCTAAGCATGATACATATAATTTAAATAATTATAGATCAAATTGTTCAATATTAGTTGTCTTTCAAAACTTAACAATTTATGCTGTACCATTTGTAATTATTAGCATATGCAAATAAATGGAAAAAAACCACTAGAATAAATTCAGGTCCATCTTTCTGTGGTAGAAGCAGCCTTCGAAAAACATAAAATATTTACTATACGTAGCATCATAGTGACATAAAATTTCGGTCTATAGATTCATTCAACCTTCTGCCACGCTATCTGGAACAATGTGTCTTGTATTTAAAACATGACACAATGCAAATAACAAGAAATTATTCCCATTGACAGTGAGTAGTTTCATTTGATCAGCAAGAAATACATTTTTTTTGAGAACTTCATTTGTGCCCGAAAAAAAACATTGAATGCCTGTTCTGATGGTTGTACATAAATTGACTATGAACGGCCGCCTCATCTCATAACGTATCATTTCGTTTAGGAACCAAATAAAAATTTTCAGTCTCCAAGTATGTCATATTTCGCCGACTGAACAAAAATGCATGTTTTTGTCACAGGCAGATAATCTCAGACAAGTTGCAGTTCGTCCTAACAAACAAAACGTCAAAACGTAGAGTTAGTGAATTCAGATATGTCGCTCCACGCTTGCCAAGAAATTGATATGCACGTCACATTTTTCCATGACAAGTCAAATGCACTGGCAAGAAGCGTGAGCGACATAAAACAATGAAGTGATTTATTAAAACATCAGTTATTACTTTATCATGTGTCACCTACACCCATAAAATATGAAGCATGGTAAATAATATAGCATTATTAAAATACTGAACAGGTTGAATGATTTTTTTAACAAGATGTTAATACTTACTAATTTTGAGTAGTTTGGATACTTTTGAACAAGGTGCAAAATTCAGATTTTTGAAACACTAGTGAACACGGTGTACAATTAATATCTTTCAAATTTTTTTGAACAGTAATGCAGGAAAAGGTTTAATAATGAATAAAAATAGGAACGAGGATAAGCTACGACAAACAGCGTATTGAAAGCATAGTTGCAGCCAAGATAGACAAGAAGCCCAGCCTACAACAGTAGTACAAGTTTATATGCCAGATAGCTCCTCAGATGATGAACACAATGAAGAAATATATGATGCAATAAAAGAAATTACTCAGATGGTTACGGGAGACGAAAATTTAATAGTCATGGGGGACTAAAATTCGACAATAGGAAAAGGAAGAGAACGAAAAGTATTAGATGAGTATGAACTGGGGATAAGGAACGAAAAGGGAAGCCGTCAAGTAGAATTCTGCACAGATCATAACTTGATCATAACTAACACTTGCTTTAAGAATCATGAAAGAAGGTTGTATACATGGAAGAGGCCTGGAGGCACTGGAAGATTTCAGATATATTATATAATGGTAAGACAGAGATTTAGTAACCAGGTAATAAATTGTAAAACATTTCCAGGGTCAGATGTGAACTTTGACCACAATTTAGCATTTGTAGACTGAGAGAAAGCTTTTGACAATGTTGACTGGAATACTCTCTTCAAAATTCTGAAGGAGGCAGGAGTAAAATACGGGAAGCGAAAGGCTCTACAGTTTGTGCAGAAACACTGTCTAGGGCATGAAAGGGAAGCAGTGGTTGAGAAGTGAGTTAGACAGGGTTGTAGTCCATCCCCGATGTTATTCAGTCTGTATATTTACCAAGCAGTAAAGGAAACAAAAGAAAAATATTGAGTAGGAATTAAAATCCATGGAGAAGAAATAAAAACTTTGAGGTTTGCCGACGACACTGTAATTCTCTCAGAGACAGCAAAGGACCAAGAAGAGCAGCTGAACGGAATGGACAGTGCCTTGAAATGAGAATATAAGATGAACATCAACAAAAGCAAAACAGGGATAATGGAATGAAGTCGAATCGATCATGTGATACTAAGGCTATGAGTTTAGGAAATGAGACACGTAAAGTAGTAAATGAGTTTTGCTATTTGGAGAGCAAAATAACTGATGATGTTCGAAGTAGAGAGGATATGAAATGTAGACTGGCTATGGCTTGAAAAGCGTTTCTGAAGAATTTTTTTAACATCGAGTATAGATGTGTGTCAGGAAGTCTTTCCTGAAAGTATTTGTATGGACTGCAGCCATGTATGGAAGGGAAACATGGAAAATAAACAGTTTAAACAAGAAGAGAATAGAAGCTTTCGAAATGTGGTGCTACAGAAGAATGCTGAAGATTAGATGGGTAGATCACGTAACTAATGAGGAGGTACTGAACAGAATTGGGGAGAAGAGAAATCTGTGACACAACTTGACTATAAGAAGGGATCGGTTGGTAGGACATGTTCTGAGGCATTAAGCGATCACCTGTTTAGTACTAGAGGGAAGCGTGGAGGGTAAAAATTGTTGTGTCTAGACAAGACAGCCTAGACACAATGAGAGGAAGCCGAAAGGCACGCGCTTAAACTCACGCAGACTGGCGTGAGGTCTGAAACAGGATACGTAATGAATGCTATAAAGAAAAGTACGTAGCTTCTGGAAAACTTAACTTTAATCCATAATTGTATAACATCGCTCTTGTACAGATATAATCTCCATTTCCATATACTTGGTAATGGCGCCTTGCTAGGTCGTAGCAAATGACTTAGCTGAAGGCTATGCTAACTATCGTCTCGGCAAATGAGAGCGTGATTGTCAGTGAACCATGGCTAGCAACGTCGGCTGTACAACTGGGGCGAGTGCCAGGACGTCTCTCTAGACCTGCCGTGTGGTGGCGCTCGGTCTGCAATTACTGACAGTGGCGACACGCGGGTCCGACGTATACTACCGGACCGCGGCCGATTTAAAGGCTACCACCTAGCAAGTGTGGTGTCTGGCGGTGACACCACAAAAATTGTAGAGGGAGACCAAGAGATGAATACACTAAGCAGATCCAGAATGATGTAGGTTGCAGTAGTTATTCAGAGATGAATCACAGAACAGAGTAGAATGGAGAGCTGCATCTCTGGGCCGAAGAGCACAACAACAGGATGCAATCTTCAGATCGTTTGAATACTTTCGACCTGATGCTAATTTATCCAAAGTAAACTGGTACAGAATTGACCCAGTTAGTGAATTGGCTGCTGCACGAAGAGTCACAATTAATTGTCTGTTTCACTGCTCCTGCTGACATACTAATGATTACACAGCATCAGAGGTAGCACTGTTTTGTGCCACGTAGTTGTTCGTTAAGGATTCTTAGCACATTAAATTTCATAGGTGAATAAAACCACTTAATCGGGATAATAGTAGTTACCATAACTGATGGGTAATGGCAGTTACCGTGTCAATTGATCATCATAGCCTCACCCTGCAAACTGACCATCAATGCCCGCCCAACAGAGGATTGGGGCTATGGTAGTCACCTTGTCAATTGACCATCAACGCCCCACTGTGTAAGCTGACTACATTGCTCTGTCGAATAGTATGTGAACAGTAACAGCAGTTATGTTATTAACTGACAATCATTCACCCTTCCCGTAAACAGGCCACCTTTGCCCACCCAATGCCTTCAGCGGTAATGACAGCCATACTGTCAACACTGACCATCATTGTTCCACTAAACAGTATCAGAGGTGATGGTAATCGCTCTGTAAACTCACCATAATTTCTCTGCCCAAAAGCACGCAAGGCAATGGTGCTTATCCTGTCAAATGGCGATGGTGAGCGCATCTACACTTTCTACACTTAAGAGGCACAGTTTGTGCCATTTTCGCAGTTGTTCGCATGTTGAATGAGACAGAGAGCTTGCACCAAACAAAGCCATAATACAGACTATAGCTGACTGCATGTTTCACTCCTTTTGTTGGTGTGCTAAAAATCACTGAGTTGTTTATTAAAGTTTTTAAGTACATGATTTTTTATTGTTGTGTAAACCGATGAATTCAGGTTAGTGGTAGTCGCCATGATTGAGGGCACAGTGACAACCACAGTATAAAGTGGTTATCATTGCCCCACTCTGTAGTATCCAGGGTATTAACGGTCAACTGGTAAATTGATCGTAATTGTACCACCCTGTCAACTGATCATCAGGCAGTGTGGATGGGCAGAGAAGGAGGTGAAGACATGGTGATGGATTAGAAGAAAATGAATGAGGATGATGAGCTTGAAGAAGATGAAGAAGCGTAATAGAAGGAAGAAATAGCAGAGGCATATGGTAGACAGGCATCATAATTTATTTAGTAAATCGATGGACAAAATGTGTGGTATTGTATACAGCATTAGATTTCATTTGGTGTCAATAGTGTGAATGCTTGGCGGTTAACTGGTAGATATTGATGGGGACGATTTAATTAATCATTCACAGTGCAAGATGCCTGTGACCGAGAGAATTATCTAACCTAGTGTTTAAAATTAAACCTAATAAAAAGTGTTACACGACAAGACAACTTCTAAATTAGGCAAATATTCTCATAAGCAAAAGTGTATCTCCTGCAGCCCATTGAATTCTGACAGAGGCTATAACCAACCAACACTGTTAAGCGTGCAATAATTAAAATTGGTGGATCATTATTGATTGATGACGGGAGTGTACGGCCCATGGAGAAAACAAAAATTAACTTTAGCGAAAGCAAGAATTGCCTGCAGGGGAAACAAAGACTGTTTCAAGCTAAGTTTGTAAGAGAGCTACAAATCGCAATGATTGACCAGTTTTGCTCAGTTCGACGAGAGTAATATCAGAAAGTTAAAAGTAGTTGGATGATTAGATTATCAATGTCAGAGATATCTGAAAACGACAATGTAATCAGCCAATAACTTTGAAGTGCAAGTTGCAAAGTTTCTGATGGAAAAAAAAAAAAAACTTGAAATATGGTAGACGCTGTCCAGCAAATCATCAACAGTATCAACTAACCCGAATAGATTAGTAGAGCAGTAAGCTTTCTTGCTAGCTCTGAAAGAAGTAGGATAGAATGGAATAACATTTACTAAACATTTACTGAAGCTGAACACCGAGAAGCATCAATTTTTGCTGAGGTTTACAATGGCTGCGGAAAATAAAGTGAAAGACTCATTTTCAGAATGGGAAGTTGCGTATGATAACATCTGTCAGTTGTGAAACATCAACAGAAGGTTCATTTGACAAATTCTAAAGATTGGAAGCAGTTCACGTTTTTGTTGCATAGTATTCCGTATGAAGGAAACCACACTTTCGATATTGGCAACATATGAAGAGATACCGTATTTCATTGTAAGGGAGTGAAACATACAGGCAGACTTGTAATTAATCAAAAGCCACTCGAGTTCCTTGACTAGAACTTAGCTAAGTCCACACGACCGGTAACAGCTTTTATTTTACGCCATTATCAAGAGAAACTGAAACCGACAAACGTTAATACGTTATATGATGATTATATAGAGATTTTTGCAATAGGAGATGAGAGACAATGCTGATATGTGTACAGTACAAGTTCTGGCAGAAGATATAACTTACATCATGCTGTAGAGAAACAATGTCAAATGATAAAAACAGTAAAAGTCGAGTGGATTTAAAAAGTTTATTGCCCACTCACGTCGTCAGAGAAATGAGCGTGTCGTAATGATCAAAACTGTAAAAACCGATGCACTAAAACTGTTACAATGTTTGTTTTAAAAAGAGTTTATTGAAGTGTTTAAAAATTGTGCTGTATATCTTACAAAAAGTGTTGATAGCAGGCGATAAAGCAGTAAAAGTCAAGCGGATTTAAACATGTTTCGCTTCCAGTGATGGCATGTCCTAAATATAAAAACTGTACAATCCGGCCCATTGAAACTGCTATAACACTTTAGATTAAAAAGAACTATATTCTGACCGGCTTCAGAACTACAAACGCATGTTTTCAAGGATATTCTGAAAGTGATCATTTGGTAATTAATACGAACGTGAAATAGTTGCAGTAGCCCAGGTCGATAGTAGAAGTTAATCTCTAACGATTTAAAGATAAACTGTTAAGGGTTCTAGCATAGCTTGACGCATCACTAATTATGATGGAATGTTTAGAAACAACTAGCTACAGCTGCGAAACTGCTGAATTCCTTTAAAGGAATATATCAAATCGTTGTTGCTTAATGAGCACTGCCTGTTAAGCGTCTTTTCCTCCTTTTTTTTCAGGTGAGTGGAAATTTCTCTCTCTTCATTAATGTCCATAAAGTAGCCCTTACACATTGTATGAAGGTTTACAAGGCTGTTTTCGATACTGTGTACGTCGTCGCGACCATCTTCAGCTAGGTGAATTGCGAATGTGGATAACTTTCCATGTTTTCTCTTTTTAATTCCGTGTGTCCCTTAGATCGCGTTTTGATATTTCTTCCGGTTTGCCCGATGTAGTTTGTCTAACAGACAGAGCAATGAATTTTATATATGCCATTATTCTGGATAAGTATTATGTGTGTCAAAACTGTGTATTAAAATATTTAAAAGTGACGTTTAAGGTTTATATGTGATTTGTACATTACATTTTCTGAAATGATAACTTAGTCTGTACGAAGCCTGTTCACTAAAAGGGAGGATAAAAATTACTTTTTTATGTAGTGGCCCATTTTGTGACAGTTGATTCTTTTTACTATTAATTTCTTAGATCTTTCCACCACAATGGATGAAAATAGGCATGTTTCTTGGAATTTATGATACTCCTGCACCTTTCGACGCCGTTATTGCGACTGCATCATCTCATACAGCTCAATATAAAAATTCCTGTTTTCGTTCAGCGGTAAACAGACGCCTTAAACTGCGGCTATTTGCTAAGGAATGTAAGAACGCACATTGTCCGGTGCGAAAAATAGCACAGAATAACGGCTAACACACCATGGTCATTAAGAAGAATCAACTGACACAAAGCGATGAAGTACATAAAACAGTTTGCACTGTTTCCTTTCGGTGGTAGGTCTCACAAATGTTTTTAAAAAAATATAATGTATAAATCGTATACATATCTCAGCCGTTACTTTTAGTCATGAAATACACCAAAAGAGTGGTGTACACAAAATTCACTGATCTGACTGTAAGACAAGCTACATCAGGCAAATGAGAAGAAATTTTAAAAAGCGCTATGAGAAACACACGAAATTAAAAAGAGAAAACATAGAAAGTTAATCCAGATTCGCAGCTCACCATATATAAGATACTAAAAAGATACACGTAAACGAAAGCAAACTTATAATTCTTCATACAAAGAAGTAGAGCTACTCTATGGACATTTGTGAAGAAACAGAAATTTACAGTCTTCTGAAGAAAAGCCAAGGAAAAGACACCTGATGAGCAATGCACATTATGGGACACCAATTTCTCGGATATCTGCCGCCCAGTTACTGACAGATATCTTTAAAGTAATTCCGCAATTTCGCAGCTCTGGCTAGTTATTTATGTACATACTTTTGTAAGCAATCATCAATGCGTCCTAGCTATGCTACAGGCCTTAAAATTCTCACCCATTTAAATTTTAATCGTTGGGGGTTGTATAATAAGAATTTTTTAACACCAGGTAACCAGTTATTCTAGCAACCTCCTCAGCAGTGGCATGAGTCTCCTCAAGACTGGGTAGGTATCTTTAATACGGTTGATCATAAGTTTATTAGTCACTACACTTAATAGCAAGTGCATCTTTATTCTTCCCTTCAGTTCCTTAGAAGGAAAGGTATCTGCTGTTATCTATGGAATATTCCGCCAGTACTTGGAGCAACGTGGACATATTAAAAAATGAAATGCACAGTAAATATTTTCGACAACTATATGCATTTTATAGTTCGTCTTGAATCAGCATTTTAGGCTATCACCTCATATCTTAAGACTATACAGACAGTCCACACATCAGCGATAAAGGTGATATTTCCAAGCTCTCGTAACGAGGCGAGGAGTATGAACACCGCCACCCACCTATTTACTTGTGCAACTGGACGCTGAAACAGTGCCGGCATAGTGTTCTGCAGTGCAGCGGGCTGCCTTAGCTGTGTGCTGGGTCACTGCAGGTTGTTGCACAACTCTACACTTCCTCTGCTGGCTATATGACGAGAAGTCACAACACACTTGGCCTTAGCACGTATAAAAGCTCTCTGCTCAGCCGTTAGCAGCAGATACAGTATCCGTCATCCAGCGGCACTGTGACAGCTCCTGCGCCTGTTACCAGGACGAGAGGTATCATTAACCAGACCAAGCGACTGTTCTACCAGCACACTGGTAGATACCGTGACTGGGGGCTGCGAACTCGTGGCGCAGAGGCGAGGCCATCCACTGATAGCCAATTTCTGATACTCCAGCCTGCCTCAAAGTGTCTTGGGTTCTTTACGGGGTGCTTGTACGCCCTTGTCAACCGCCTGTGGCCACGAGCCGTGTTCACCACGCAGTAGTGTCACCACGCATGCTGCAAAGCGTGCAGCAGTCTTACATCAGCACGACGACGCACACCGCCACCCGCTGTTACGCAGTACCAGAACACCACTCTAGCACACAGTCGCCACCCACTGGCCACGGCCCATGGCGCAGTCGTAGACTTTTTGTACGGAAGCAACGATGAATGAAGGATGTTGTCGAGTAAGCATTCTTGACTCGGCACTCGCAGTGGTACTGGAAGACCTCGTCCGATAGATACGCACACTGTGGAGCAGAAATGGCTACTATCCTGTAGGCCTGTTGTTAGCACACTAGTCAGCAAGCATTCGACTCCATTACATAGAACGCCAGACCATTACAAGTGTTGTCAAATTGCTACAATGTGTGACCTATTGCAATCACACATCTACACGAAAATCACAAGCGTAATGAAATGCACAAAGAAGCTGTCAACAGATAAACCTTATATTGCATTACACTCAAAGACTGAAAGTACAGCACTGTGCACGTCAAAACAATGGTCAAGCCAATACCAGTACAGACTGCTATGTGCAAATTAGCTACTGAATTTGGTGAGCAAGTGAAATGGAGGGCGGGTTTTCTGATTTCGTTATCCTTGCGTTTTTCTATTTTTGGTATAGATATATAGCAGCACAAGGTCACATACACTAACAGAAAAAAAAATCGAAACAACAAGAAATGATTCATGCACAGTAATGAAATTTTAGGGATACGTTTCCAACTCATTAACCTTACAAGATCACAGGTTAATGTAAGTGAGCCATGCTGCCGCTCGCGTTGGTGCTGTTTGTAGGTTTCCGTCCTCTGTTGGAGGCTATACAATATCATTTAAAAATGGTTCAAATGGCTCTGAGCACTATGGGACTTAACATCTATGGTCATCAGTCCCCTAGAACTTAGAACTACTTAAACCTAACCAACCTAAGGACATCACACAACACCCAGTCATCACGAGGCAGAGAAAAACCCTGACCCCGCCGGGACAATATCATTTAGTTGACATGGTTGCGGTTGTTTGTCTTCTTCTCGTGTTGACTAGCGCCACTTGTTTTTGTAATCGTCGCCCGTCCACTAGTGGCAGCAACAGCGGTTTTCGATATGTAGTAACTGTGGCCCTATCTTTGGGGTGACGTCGTGGTTCTTCCAGGTCGGGTCAGTGTGCAGGTGGGTTTGGGACTCAGGGGAAGCCAGGTCCGCACAGTGCGAGAACACGCCGGACTGCTGGTGACGCCCATGAAGTGCTGGATCCAAGGCCTGTAGTCACGAGGATGCACGACATCGTCCTAACCGGATCCAGCAAGCTTTAAGTTGAGTGCATTCGGATTGAAGTAGAGAAACCTCCACCATTGTGAGATCTTGCGATTCTCCAGTAACTTGGGTTCGTGTTGCTGCTCGTAGTGTTGCCGAGGCGAACAGCAGCGAGTGGAGTGCTCGGAGAAGGCGAGTCTGATTAGCTTTCCTTGCTTTCAGTTTGTCACTATTTGTTAAGTTCAACCAGCGGTACTTTTCCTGCCTCGTGGCGGCTAACGGCCCAGTTACCTGCCCTGGTAGTTAGTTTATGTAACGGCAGTGTACATTTCCTCACCTTGCCACTGCTGTTCGGTGAGTCGTGTAGTTTCGACGCTTTCTTCGTTGTAGGTTGGTTGGCGTTTCTTCTGCTCTGGTGGTAGTGATCCCTGTTTCGTTCTGGACGGTCTAAGCACAGTATTCTGCAGACGGAGTCCAGATCGCCGGTTCCAGCTTTGGAGTATTTTTATATTGTGAATTTAGTTTATTGGACGTCAGGTAGCCTCAGCAAGATTATCATTAGTCATTCGTTAGACTGCCACTAGTATGAGTTATCATCGTGTGAAGTGAATGCAACTCTTGGCTGCCTATCTGATTGCTCGCGAAAGTATTTTTTGCCGGACCTACTCAGAGGTCGATTTCTGGTGCACCGTCTGTGAGTGGCCCCCGTGCTTTATTAGTGTATTTGCTGTTTTACTTTATATAACTGCCATTTTGGCGTTACAGCAGGTTTAAATGATTGTGCTACCAAGTTTACCATCATTTTGTCTCACCCGTTTGGTGATGAGTTCCCCGTCTTTTAAATTAACCTTCGCTACTGCATTGCTGTTTTACAGTGTGTTTTTCAAATTTTTTATAATTGCCGTTCTTGATGTTACAGGCCTTCAGCCGTGACTGTGGTTACTTGCCTTGAACTTCTAATTGAGATCAGATAGGGTTGCTTTTAAAACATTATTTGTTGTGTCTGTATTTTATGCTCATTTGGTAAATTGTAACTCACTGAAAGAACTATTAATTACACAGTTGTTTATTCTTTCATTAATAAGGTGTGATATCTTTATTTATTGCCAAGTCTGGAATTACTGTTTAAAATTAATTTGTGTAATTGCAAAAGGAAACCAATAGCAACAGATAACGGCCCTGCCCACAATCGTAATCGAACCCTGCCTTCCTTGACTACCACGTTTCAGTAAGTGCGAAATAAACCATTGAAAATGTGAAACGCTGGTGCATTAGTAACTGGTGTAACTGCCAGAATGTTGAATGCAAGCATGCAAACGTGCGTGCAAAATTTGTGACTGGAGTTTCACCCCTGTTACACTTGGTCAGTCAATACAGGAACGGTTAATGCTGTTCATGGATGACGTTGCCGTTCGATGATGTCTCATATGTGTTCGATTGAAGACAGATCTGTTGATCGGGCAAGCCAAAGCAAAATGTCGACATTTCGTACAGCATGTTGGGATTAATAGCTGTCTTTGGCCGAGTGTTATCCTGTTGGAAAAAAATCCCTTGTACGTTGTTAATGAATGGCACCACAACAGATCGAATCACCACATTGCCGTACAGGTTTGCTGTCGGGGTGCGAGAGATAACCGCGAGAGTGTTCATGCTATCACATGAAATCGCACTCCAGAAGATAACTCCAAATACAAGTCCAGTGTGGCCAGCACACAGACAGGTTGGCTGCAGGCCCTGCACTGGCCTCCTCCTGACCAACAAGCGGCCACCACTGGCACCGAGGCAGGAACCAGCTTTCATCAGAAAATACAGCCGACTTTCACCCTGACCTCCAATGACCCCTCGCTTGACACCGCTGAAGCCGCACTGTGGTGATTTGTAGTCAGCGGAATGCACACTACACGGCGTATGTCTTGGATTGGTCTTTGAACAAACCAGTTTGTAAGAGTTCGTTGTGACACTGTGGTGCCACTTGATAATAAATTTGCTGCTGCAGATGTAGATGCAGTGCTAAGAGCCAGAGCCATTCACCGAACACGATAGTCTTCCCCTCGGTAGTGCCACGCGGCTGTCCTGAGCCCGTTTTTTGGGACCATGCGTTCTCGTGACCACTGCTGCCACTAGTCAAGTATAGTGGCTACATTGCTGCCACGTCTTTCTGCAGTATTGCGGAAGGAAGATCCAGCCTCCCGTAGGCCTATTAAACGACCTTATTCAAACTAAAAAATGGCATCTTCATCTTCGTCGTTTTAAAGACATTCTTGACTAACATCAACTCAGTACACCCAGTCTCAAAGGTAAACTAACGCTCATGACGTTACAGAGTGTATATACACGCAAGCAGACCTGATTTCCATTCTCCCTAGGGCGCTACTAGCGCCACTCTAACGCGACTACCATGATATTTCAATATGCGTCATCTTTGAGAAACACGCCTATCAACTTTCGTTTACGTCACGCAACTCCTTCTTGGTGTTTCGCTTTTTCCTATCAGTGTATATTCGAAAACAATCTCTTCGAATCTATCGCTTATGATGTATGGGCTATCTGTTGTCTTAGGTTGTCTGAGGATGTTCTAAAAAGTTGAAAGCCGCTTTGGAAAGAATTATAAAGTAAATATTGCTTTCGAACATCAGTACCGTAAATTTCAAGTTTTACTATCATTTAGTTGTTCAATTTTTTATTCTTATTAGAGCTAAATTTATCGCAATAAAAACTAAAATCATTGTCAAGAAAACAGCAGATGCTTTCCTAGATATGATTAACAACTGTTAGTATGTTCTACAGATAGAATAGCTTATGCCCTCATTAATATTCACAGATAATGAGTCATTTACATCCGATCTGGTTGATCAACCTTCTGACTGCTTTCATGCAACCCGCCACTGTTTCCTCTCCTCTGACAACCTCTTCGTCTCAGAGTAGCATTTTCACCCGGCGTCTTCAATTACTTGTTGAAATTGTCGTAATCTCTCTCTTTCAGCTTTTCCTCTTACAGCTTCCTCTAGTATCTTCTAATATCTTAACATAAGCCTTATCATACTGTCCCTTCGTCAAATCAGACGTTTCAACACGTTTCTTTTATCATTTCTTATTAGTGTACCTAATTTGCAACATCTTTCTGAAGTACTGTGTCTCATACATGTCTATTTGTTTCCAAAACATTTGCCGTGATTATGTTGGCAAAATAGCTTTCTTGATCTTCGGAATTAAAAGAAAAAGTTTTTTACTCTACTATTGCAATAATTAAGATTCATTGTATGTACGATAAGAAAATAAATAAACGGAAAAAGTCACGTTAAACTGAGTTCTTAATAAACTTGTGTGCAGAAAACTGGTGTCCCCGACTTGATCAGCGAGACGACGACATTTGCAACGTAATTTGTGGCAAAACTGTGAACGCGATTTTTGAAACTTGCATTCATCGCATACTGTTTTTGAAAAATACGCAAAGTGTCAACCGTAAATGGACATGAAAGGATTAATCCTGAGTAAAAACTGAAAATTGATCAGGTAAGCGTTTAGCTACCGCCGTTCTGGACGGAGAAGTCAGACATCTGGTTTGTCAAGCCGAAGCGGAATTTACGATCGCTGGTATAGCTACAGAGCCGATTAAAGTTAACAATTTGGCCCCACAGTTGGAGTCAAAATTTGTTGAAAATATGTGGGATCTAGTTACTAGTGACGAGTGCAATAAACATTCTCTTTCGGAAGAACAACTTATGACCATATTTAAAGAAAGAAAAGTGCGTCAAAATAAAAACTCTTAAAATAGAGTGATAAAACTTGCTAATACTAAGCCTAGCCCATTATTACGAAAAATACGGGGCTATGATGGCACTAATGCCCCTGTCAAGATCTTAAAAGTACTTTAAAGAATTTTAGTTACATCTGACGAAACAGTGGATAAGACAGCTCAAGTGGCAGATCACATGGTCAAAATGCACTCCGTTGAAGACGTTCAGATAGCGTCAGCTCAGTCCATACCGTCGTCATCGTCGCCCACGTCAGTCCAAGATCTTCTCTTAAGATCTGAGAAATTGGAAAATGAGACTGAGATGTTTCGAAAACGAAGAAGGCAAAGATTGCGCAGCAGAAGTAGAAGCAGGGAAAATCGATAATTGCTATTATAATTTTAAGTTTGGCACACACTATAAGCTTGAAAAATGTGTTGAGTCCTGCGAATGAAATAAAGAAAACTAGACATAACAGTGGCTGTGTTTTCTACCTCTGTACCCATATCAAGACGGCAATATCGCCTTTCTGTTAAACATCGAAATGGTGCAAGATATTTTATGGTAGATGGTAGACTTGTGTGTTATACCATTTTAAAGAGGGAAGAAAGTTAAACGGTCTGGCTTCAATCTTTATGCTTCAGTTGGGTCATAGAAAGAAACTTACGATTCAGAGCTGTTAACCATTGATTTAGGACTGAAACACAATTTTAGAAGGCCAGTTATTGTAGCAGGCGTATTAAAAGGGATTTTGGGGCTTGATTTCTTTCATCTTTGTGGTTCGTTCGTTGATCCCAAAAATAAAAATTTGATAGGCAACATCGCCAAATTAAAAATTTCAGCAGGGGTAACCACCACGAATGCTAAACACTTAGTAAGCTCACCCTAAGCAACATGCCAGTTTTCCATACATTTTAAGTAATTCCCTAAATTAAAAAAAAAAAAAAACAGCCATAATACGAAAGGTGCTGAAGTACAAAATGCAGCATTATGTCACTGCGTCTAGTGGCTGACAGTACACACTAAGGCTCGTAAGTTAGCTCCACATAAATTGCAGGCTGCTGAAACAGAATTCCAGTTTATGTTAATTAATGGTATCATTTGTCCATCGTACTCAGAATTGTCTAATCAACTACAGATTGTTAGGAAGCCAAATGGTTAGTGGCGAGTTTGTGGAGATAGTCACCGTCTGAATGACAGGACTGTCACAGACCGGTATCCAACTTCATGAGTTGATGATGTGAATTTTATGCTTCAAAATAAAAAGGTGTTCTCCAATATTGAGCAACTGAAGGCATATTACCAGATTCCGTCAGCCGAAGAGGATAAACCGAAACCAGTTATTATTATACCACTTGCTGCTTCTGGATTAATTATATGCACTTCGGACTTCTAACGCACCTACCGTATTACAGAGGCTTATACAGGAAGTTGCAAGAGAACTAGATTTTTCACGTATTTTGATGATATTTTTATAGAATCTGAATGTACAGAGCAACACGTCGAGGATCTAAATCGACTCTCTAAACAGCTGAATCAGTTTGGTTTCGTAATAAATGTTAGAGAATCAGTATTGGTGTACAGCAGCTAACATTAATAGGCATTTCATTACACCTGCAGTGAATATGCCAGATCCAGAAAGAATTACAACAATAATGAACTACAAATGAACCGAAACCGAAACCGAATTTTGACAAGTTCTGGTTTGTACAATCAACTCACTTTATTTGTGGATTCATGAGATTTCGTGAAAAGTGCTGCACTGCAACAGTGGCAAGATAAACGGAGGATACCGACAACATTTTTTTTTTCAAAAGATTCACAATGGCACACTGGACGTATTCCACGTATGACAGAGAAATGCTTCGTACATACATGACTGTCAAATATTTCAAATATCTGTTCGCAGGAAGAGACATTACTTACATCGACCATGCTCCTTCAACGTAAGCAAATAAGCAAAAGAATAAAAGAGCAATGCCAGTTAAATTACGTTATCTCAAGTATATGTCGCAATTTACTACAGATCTGCAACATATGATCACCAGCATTGGACGCTTTGCCATCGAGTCGGGCGGAGCACTCCACTAGCAGAGATTCAGGGAGGACACATTCGAAGATGCAACTAGTATAAAGCAAGCTAGAGGGCAAAGTTCTTCATAGTCAAATCCGCAAATTAGAGGGCAAAGTTCTTCATAGTTAAACTCGTGAAGAGCTTCCAGTTTATGAAGAAAGAAGCTGTGCTAGGCGCTACATTGAAACTTAAGCCCACACTAAAAACAGTGGTCTAGGCCACTGATGTTGCATCCACTTTCGCTCGGCAGTCAAGGAAGAGCTCGAAAGAGCCTAAGCAGGTGAGTCCTGGACATGTTCAACATCTCCCTACGGAAAGATCCAGAGGTTCTTGGAAGGCCAGTTTAGATAATTTTGATGAGCCTCGCCGTGGAGTGAATAATTTCTGCACAACAGATAAAAGAAAACCCATTCTGAAGGGAATTCATAAAAGTTGGAGAGTCTGATAAGTTTTGAATCCGGTATAAGCACACTCCATAAATTTTGTATCATTCTAGTATTTAGGTAGAAGAACACGACAAATAATAGAAAAGTACTCCAGGATCAAAGGAGTATCAGAGCAGAAGGAATTGCTTCCTAAAAAAGACGTGAGGTCGTCTAATAGTCTGTATGGATGAGACAAACGTTTACACTTGTAGCACCATCGTGCGGATGGAGTGACAATTCACTACAGGGTCCGTTGGAAGATGTTTCGAAAGGTAGCAGAATTATCATCATCCATGCTGGCGAGAAGGTCGGTTTTGTACCTAATGCCTGCATAAGGTTTAAATGTGGGCAGAAAACAGGGAATTTTCACTACGACATGGACTTCTCAAATTATGAAAAGTGGCTCAAGGAGAGAATAATACCTAATCTGCTACCTCATACTGCCCTCATTATGAATATTGCCAGTTACTACAATAAGCAACCGACGCACGCTCCAGTGTCAAATTCCATGAGCGGAGAAATTGTGTCCTGGTAAACATAAAAGAGAATTCCTTCCTACAAGGACATGCTGAGACTCAAATTGTATTCATTTATAAGAGCGAACAAACAAGGCCGCATCAGTTATAAAATTGACGTTATTTTAAAATCTTAAACATGGCTACAAAACAGCAACTGTGTTACTCTGAAGACGTTGAAAAAATTAGCCAACCAGTTGCAGAATAAAGGTTTATTAACCCTTGACCTAGGTTTCGATATTTTTAAAAATATCTTCTTCAGAAGGAGTGAGCCTTATTACATGATGGTTCATTAGATTTGCTGAGGTTAAGCGGCTCCTGCCGTATATAAAATTGTCAGAAACCAGTAGTACCTCAAGTCTTGACTTTAGACATCAGTCAGATTACATTTAGCGTGTCTTCAGAATGATTGCTCACAAATAAATGCCGACAGGTAGATGCTCTTGCCAGCATAAAATTATCACAAGATAAAATAAATTGACAATTGGCCTTTGTCTCTGGCATGATATACACGTAACTTATGCAAATATTTTATCCTGTGAGACCGTTTATAATTTTATGCTGACAAGAGCCTCTAGCTGTGAGCATTTATGAGCGAGCATTCATTCTGAAGTACGCTAAATAATCTGGCTGCTATTGTAAGTAGGCTGTCTAGGTTTTTATGTTGGTAATGCCACGTAGCGCTCTACATGAAAATCACTGACTGTGCTGTGTGAAGTCTGTGGCTGGTTGGCAGTGTTGGAATAATCGCCATTGTAGTGTTGGGCAGTTGACTGTTAACAGCGCGTAGCGTTGCGCAGTTGGAGGTGAGCTGCCAGCAGTGGTGGATGTGGGGAGAGAGATGGCGGAGTTTTGAGAGCAGATGATCTGGACGTGTGTCCATCAGATACAGTAAACTTATGATACGGGATATCATGAACTGATATATATATATTATGACTTTTGAACACTATTAAGGTAAATACATTGTTGGTTCTCTATCAAAATCTTTCATTTGCTTAGTATGCCTTTCAGTAGTTAGTGCCTTCAGTAGTTAGAATCTTTTATTTAGCTGGCAGTATTGGCGCTCGCTGTTTTGCAGTAGTTCGAGTAACGAAGATTTTTGTGAGGTAAGTGATTCATGAAAGGTATAGGTTATTGTTAGTCAGGGCCATTCTTTTGTAGGGATTTTTGAAAGTCAGATTGTGTTGCGCTAAAAATATTGTGTGTCAGTTTAGTGTTGATCAAAATAGGTAAAGAGCGAAATGTCTGAGTACGTTCAGTTATGCTCAGCTGTTTGAAAAAAAAATAATGTAAGAGGTTTATCAGCACAGTCATTCATAAATTTTTCTGAGGGGACGATTCATATGTCGACCCTTAGCCGAGGATACCTCACTGGAATCTTCTGACTTTTTCTTGTAGTTTGTGTAATTAGTGTAGCTATTGTTTATTGCTAGCGCGTAATATAGAGAGAATTTCCTTTGTAGTGGTAGTTTGTCATTATCATACGATAAAACAGTTGTGGCATGCATTTAGATTTGCACTAAGTATTTCGCAGCTGCCCTTGTAATTAACTAGATATTATTTTCAGTGCTATGTTAATGTGTTTTCTTACTTTTGCTCTTCAAATAGTGTTTTCTTGTTGTCGTGTGAAATACGTGATAATTATGGCGTGTGAAAAACGTAACACTAATCTCCAAAGTAAATTGAGAAATGATAGTAACGTGTATCCACAGGACATGTGGCCTGTAATTGAAGAAGTGTCATAATGATCTCTCCATTGGCAAAAGATTCCAGAATAGTCCCCCATTCGGATCTCCGGGAGGGGACTGCCAAGGGGGAGGTTACCATGAGAAAAAGATTGAATAATCGACGAAGGGTTAACGTTCTACGAGTCGGGGCGTGGAATGTCAGAAGCTTGAACGTAGTAGGGAAACTAGAAAATCTGAAAAGGGAAATGCAAAGGCTCAATCTAGATATAGTAGGGGTCAGTGAAGTGAAGTGGAAGGAAGACAAGGATTTCTGGTCAGATGAGTATCGGGTAATAGCAACAGCAGCAGAAAATGGTATAACAGGTGTAGGATTAGTTATGAATAGGAAGGTAGGGCAGAGGGTGTGTTACTGTGAACAGTTCAGTGACCGGGTTGTTCTAATCAGAATCGACAGCAGACCAACACCGACAACGATAGTTCAGGTATACATGCCGACGTCGCAAGCTGAAGATGAACAGATAGAGAAAGTGTATGAGGATATTGAAATGGTAATGCAGTATGTAAAGGGGGACGAAAATCTAATAGTCATGGGCGACTGGAATGCAGTTGTAGGGGAAGGAGTAGAAGAAAAGGTTACAGGAGAATATAGGCTTGGGACAAGGAATGAAAGAGGAGAAAGACTAATTGAGTTCTGTAACAAGTTTCAGCTAGTAATAGCGAAAACCCTGTTCAAGAATCACAAGAGGAAGAGGTATACTTGGAAAAGGCCGGGAGATACGGGAAGATTTCAATTAGATTGCATCATGGTCAGACAGAGATTTCGAAATCAGATACTGGATTGTAAGGCGTACCCAGGAGCAGATATAGACTCAGATCACAATATAGTAGTGATGAAGAGTAGGCTGAAGTTCAAGACATTAGTCAGGAAGAATCAATACGCAAAGAAGTGGGATATGGATGTACTAAGGAATGACGAGATACGTTTGAAGTTCTCTAACGCTATAGATACAGCAATAAGGAATAGCGCAGTAGGCAGTGCAGTTGAAGAGGAATGGACATCTCTAAAAAGGGCCATCATAGAAGTTGGGAAGGAAAACATAGGTACAAAGAAGGTAGCTGCGAGGAAACCATGGGTAACAGAAGAAATACTTCAGTTGATTGATGAAAGGAGGAAGTACAAACATGTTCCGGGAAAATCAGGAATACAGAAATACAAGTCGCTGAGGAATGAAATAAATAGGAAGTGCAGGGAAGCTAAGACGAAATGGCTGCAGGAAAAATGTGAAGACATCGAAAAAGATATGATTGTCGGAAGGACAGACTCAGCATACAGGAATGTCAAAACAACCTTTGGTGACATTAATAGCAACGGTGGTAACATTAAGAGTGCAACGGGAATTCCACTGTTAAATGCAGAGGAGAGAGCAGATAGGTGGAAAGAATACATTGAAAGCCTCTATGAGGGTGAAGATTTGTCTGATGTGATAGAAGAAGAAACAGGAGTCGTTTTAGATGAGATAGGGGATCCAGTATTAGAATCGGAATTTAAATGAGCTTTGGAGGACTTACGGTCAAATAAGGCAGAAGGGATGGATAACATTCCATCAGAATTTCTAAAATCATTGGGGGAAGTGACAACAAAACGACTATTCACGTTGGTGTGTAGAATATATGAGTCTGGCGATATACCATCTGACTTTCGGAAAAGCATCATCCACACAATTCCGAAGACGGCAAGAGCTGACAAGTGCGAGAATTATCGCACAATCAGCTTAACAGCTCATGCATCGAAGCTGCTTACAAGAATAATATACAGAAGAATGGAAAAGAAAATTGAGAATGCGCTAGATGACGATCAGTTTGGCTTTAGGAAAAGTAAAGGGACGAGAGAGGCAATTCTGACGTTACGGCTAATAATGGAAGCAAGGCTAAAGAAAAATCAAGACACTTTCATAGGATTTGTCAACCTGGAAAAAGCGTTCGACAATATAAAATGGTGCAAGCTGTTCGAGATTCTGAAAAAAGTAGGGGTAAGCTATAGGGAGAGAGGGGTCATATAAAATATGTACAACAACCAAGAGGGAATAATAAGAGTGGACGATCAAGAACGAAGTGCTCGTATTAAGAAAGGTGTAAGACAAGGCTGTAGCCTTTCGCCCCTACTCTTCAATCTGTACATCGAGGAAGCAATGATGGAAGTAAAAGAAAGATTCAGGAGTGGAATTAAAATACAAGGTGAAAGGATATCAATGATACGATTCGCTGATGGCATTGCTATCCTGAGTGAAAGTGAAGAAGAATTAAATGATCTGCTGAACGGAATGAACAGCCTAATGAGTAGACAGTATGGTTTGAGAGTAAATCGGAGAAATACGAAGGTCATGAGAAGTAGTAGAAATGAGAACTTAACATCAGAATTGATGGTCACGAAGTCAATGAAGTTAAGGAATTCTGCTACCTAGGCAGTAAAATAACCAATGACGGAGGACATCAAAACCAGACTCGCTATGGAAAAAAAGGCATTTCTGGCCAAGAGAAGTCTACTAATATCAAATACCCGCGTTAATTTGAGGAAGAAATTTCTGAGGATGTACGTCTGGAGTATAGCATTGTATGGTAGTGAAACATGGACTGTGGGAAAACCGGAACAGAAGAGAATCGAAGCATTTGAGATGTGGTGCTATAGACGAATGTTGAAAATTAGGTGGACTGATAAGGTAAGGAATGAGGAGGTTATACGCAGATTAGGAGAGGAAAGGAATATGTGGAAAACACTGATAAGGAGAAGGGACAGGATGATAGGACATCTGCTAAGACATGAGAGAATGACTTCCATGGTACTAGAAGGAGCTGTAGAGGGCAAAAACTGTAGAGGAAGACAGAGATTGGAATACGTCAAGCAAATAATTGAGGACGTACGTTGCAAGTGCTACTCTGAAATGAAGAGGTTAGCACAGGAAAGGAATTCGTGGCGGGCCGCATCAAACCAGTCAGTAGACTGATGACAAAAAAAAAAAAAGTGACGACGAGCGTAGCTTATCAGCACAACCGTGTAATGAATTAACAGACATTCAAAGTAGAAATTTGGTAATTGTGCATAGGGAAATGGAGCGGGCGGCAAATAATGGCGTAGACAGTGAAACAAATAGTGAACAGGGAAGCACTATCGATCGATCGGTCGGCAACAGCTCGCCTCAGGATTCCGAAATGACAGGACACAATCTTGCAAATACTGTAGATTCAGATTTTGCGTCCTCACCGTTTCCTCAAATAAGTCAAGACACATTTTATGCTTTTCGAAATGCGAATATTGCCGGTTAAATGCACTACCGAATACCGCTGCAGAACATGTTTCAGACACCACTGCATTGTTATTACAATTAATACAACAAATGGGACAAAAGCTTAAAAAGTTAGACACGATGGAACAAAATCAGAGACAAATACAGCAACAGCTTCAAAAGTTAGACTCAATGGAACAAACGCTTGAACAAACACGTGAAGATTTAACTGCTGAGTTACTTAAAATCGAATCGAAATGTCAAAAAGTCTGTAATGACTTAAAAACACAAATTTGTGAGCATTTTTAACCTAATTTTTCGCATCATTAAAATGCATTGCAGAATCACGAAGCAGCCATAAAAGAACTGCAAACTATTGTTCACGAAAATCACGACAGCTTGGAAGCTAAAATTGACTCAGTTGCATCTATCGATTCGGTTACGCAACTTGCAAAAACTCAGGAAAACTTAAAGGTCACAGTAGATGCGATTTCTGCACAAATGGACACACCGAAACTTGGTTCAGAAAAACAGTTCACTATCGGAGAAAGTAGCCGAACTTTCGGATCAGTTCACTAACTTATCTACAAAGGTAGATGATGATCTGAATGACACAAGACCCGTAGCCTTAACTGACACACAAGAATATGAACAAACTAGAAAATTCAAACAAAATCAAAATCAAATCAAAACACAGTACAAAAGAGAAATCTGGGAAGTACAAGATCAGTTGACACAGGTAATAAAAGAATTACGTATTTCAGAGGACACTCGCGCTCCAGTACGGGAAGAGGGACATAGAAATACGGAACAGCCACAAAATAATAACACAGGGCACTTCGGAAATTATGAAAGAAATTGGCAAGGTACACCGAATTTGAGATGGAACCGCCGAAACGAAGTAACAATGACCGATATGCGACTCGCCGACACGATGACTTTGACTATAAGCTGTTCATTACTACACGTAAATTCAAAACCTTTAAGAATTCTGGCAAGGACATTCATCCACAAGCATGACTCTATCAATTCTCTCATTGTCTTGCTCCCAACTGGTCATTGGAGGACAGGTTAGAATTTATGTGTGGCTACTTAGAAACTGAACCAGCTGTAAGAATGCGATCGGTCATTCACGATTGTCACAGTGAAGGAGAATTTTATCATGCCTTTCTCTCAGCATATTGCTCGCAAGCTACACAAGATCGAGTAAAACATAGCATCATAATGATGAAACATTTCGAACAATCTGAATTTTCCAGTCTTGTCAAATATTTCGAAGACATGTTACATAAGAATCAGTATCTTTCAAACCCATACAGCCCCTCAGAACTCATCCGCATTTGCTTAATCAAACTGCCTGAACATTTACGACATATTATTTTAGCAGGACGTTGCAAAGACGACACTGAAGCTTTTCAGGGACTGTTGCAAGAATTACAACGTAAATCGTGACCAAACCAGACGCCACCCTTATGACAACTGTTGACATAGTAGTAATAATTACAGGGAAAGATCACCTCTCCGCCGTAACAACTATCACAGAGACAATCAGAGAAACAGACAATATGGGAACCAAAATAATTATTATCAAGGGAGACAGAATAACTTCAGACGCAACGGTCCACCGCGCAGTTACGATTCCGGGAGAAATTCTCCACCGCATGACCGACAAAAAAGAAACTATGTAAACTACCGACAAAACGACAGACCATAATTTCATCAGAACTGGCGGGATTCAAACAGGGCAAGGCCCTGTCGACAAGGTGAATTTGTAGAAGTTAGATCTCCAAATCCCAATAACGACGCGTGCCTACAAAGAGACAATAGGCAATGACTCACACCGCTAGCAGCCACAAAAACGTATTTATGAAGCTGACGACGTAGCTGCCGTGGCTAGTAATTACGTAAAAATGGAAGACATTGGGGACATCTTACTCCAGGAACATGATGTAAAACCTAACATGTAATTCACATTACAGTACATGACGTAAAATTTATGACAGTACTTGACTCTGGCAGTCCCATTTCAGTAATTAGTGAAACAGCCTTTGGCAAATCCAACAAATCGAATGATTGCCCCATACTTCCGTTACGTAAAATTAAATTACAAGGTGCAGTCGTTGGAAAAAGTGTAGATGTACGCCAACAAACCAAATTACAATTCTTGTGTCAAAGCCACAGCTTCTCTATGCACTTCCTTATCGTTCCATTATTGTCAACAGAAATTATATTGAGAGTACACTTTTTTAATAAATACAAAGCAATCTTAAACTTTCACGTTGCTGAAATAAGTTTACAGAAAGAAGGTAGGCCTAAGTCATAGCTTTGAAATTTTAAGATTGGGTCTCAAACCATGACGAGGAAATTTATCGGCTTTACCTCCTGTTAGACAACAGTTCGGAACTTTTGACGGAACTTGACACTAGTAATCACTCTGCAGGTACTGACAGGGATGATATCGACGGCATATTTGATACTAATGAGCTAATTCAGAATAAAATTCAAATAATTGATAATTGTAATGACACTGATAGGCAGGACCTTTTTGAGATTTTACAAGCACATTCCACAGTTTTACTTTCAAAACAGGAACAATCAAGGGATTTCAATACCAATTTCGTGTTCGTGAATATACTAAATTTTGTGTAAGATCATACGTAATTCCGTAACATTATAGGGACCGTGTTAGAACAGAAATACAATCTATGCTTGACGAGGGCATTATTGAGCCTGCAGTAAGCTCAACAACAATCCATTACATTTTGTTGGGAATAAAAATGGATCGATCAGGCTTGTCTTAGATTCGAGACAAATCAATACTATCATGATTCCTGAAACAGACATGCGGCAAACGTTGGAAGAACTTCTTCAAAACTTTAATGGTGTAAAAGTGTTGTCTTCCATTGATCTCAGATCCAGCTTTTATCACATCGAACTTCATCCAGAATGTAGAAAATACTCAGCTTTCTTTGTTTCGGCGTATGTTACCAATTTCGGAAACATCCTTTTGGTTTGAACATTTCTTCGGCAGCATCCATTCGTGGGCTATATTCCATATTACGTGAGTTCTTAAAACGTCACATCACCTTACATGTGGACGATATTCTGATAGCAGAAGCCTCATGGGAACAACATAATCACATCCTCAACAGCATGTTATATATTTTTGCAGAATCTGGAATTACAGTTAACTTGGAAAAGTCTGAATTCGGTAGGACAAAGGTGAGGTTTCTGGGACACATTGTTTCTTCTGAAGGTATTCAGCCGGATCCTGAAAGGTTAGAAGCAATCAGAGCCATTCCAGTTCCATCCACAAAAAAACAAGTCCGCAGTTTCCTAGGTCTCGTAAATGTTTACCGTCGTTTTCTGAATATGCAAATTCTAGTTACACCAAAACGTTGTTCTCTCACTGGAAAAAATACTGTTTGGAACTGGGACGAACAGGCACAGCTGGAATTCAACTCTTTGAAAGAAGCGCTACTTAACGCGCCAATACTAGCTCATCCAGATCTGTCACAAGATTTCTGCCTTAGCACGGATTCTTCCAAAGTTGGTCTTGGTGCCCATTTATTTCAAGAAGCCATAGAAAATGGCACTATTGTTCAGAAAACCATTGCTTTTGCTAGCCGACTGCTAACAAAATCTGAAATAAATTATTCCGTTACTGAATTAGAAGCTCTAGCTATCGTTTGGGCATTTAACATATTCCGTTTCTTTCTTTCCGGTAAGCAAGTAAAAGTATACAGTGATCATCGTGCATTACAATTTCTTATGTCTTCAAAATTAAATCATGACAACTTAAAACGTTGGGCATTGTTTCTGCAAGAATTCCACTTCACAATAGTCTACATTCCCGACGAGGAGAACATTGTTGCGGATGCACTATCATGCGCACCGGCTGGGCTTGAGAAAAGTAACACAGAAAGCAACCTCGAAAAAAATTTCAGTATTCTTTACATTCAGAAGGTCGCCTTCGAAAACTTCATCACCACATCTTTGAAGGACATTGCTCATGAACAAGACAATGATCCGCTTTGGAAAGACATCAAAAGTAAATGGAATGAAAAGACACACACACAGATTCGGCACTATTATCTGGTTAGGAACAACCTACTCTTCAAACGCTGCACTGTTGATGACAAGCTACGGGTACTTAGCATTTCTGACGATTTTGTTAATAAGCTCGTTTGGTACATACATTTCAGCTACGCACATGTTGGTCCTAGAAAATGTTATCATATTCTTCGGACGACTTGTTATTTTAACAATACGGAAAAGAGAATTCGAAGAGTCTTGCCTATTTGTAAACTTTGTCAAAAAGCTAAACCATCTACTATCTCACATGGTGCTCCGTTGTTTCCTATCATTCCTTGTAAATTAAAAGAATTTCCTGCTGTTGGTCTCTTGGGACCGCTTGTCAGAACATCGATTGGATTTTCGTACGTTCTAGTCGCTGGTGAACTTACTTCAAAATTTGTTTCTTTCACACTGTTACGTAAAGCCACTGGACGGTCTGTATCCAATGCCTTTGTTAAAAATTTCTTACTTGAAGTTGGACTCGTTAGTAAAGTCATTTCAGATAACGGACCGCAATTCAGGTCTGGTGTTTGGTCCCGCATGCTTCGGAATCATAAAATCAGACCTGTTTTTATTTCATTGTACTCACTACACTGTAACCCATCTGAACGGATTATGAAAGAAATTAATAAGCTTTGCAGACTTTATTGTCACAGAAAGCATCAGTATTGGGACAGATATTTACATTTATTTCAAAACGTGCTGAATGAGATGCCTCATGACTCCACTGCTTTACCACCTATTCTTGTACTGAAGAATGAAGAACCACCGAACAGAATCAGAGAGCTTGTACCTTTCCCGAATACACGTAAACTTCGACACAAAGACATAATTGATTTGGCTATTAAAAATATAAAATCTGCAGCAGACAAAGGGAGAAAACTACACGGTAAAGCAAATTCAAAGAAATTATATATCGGTCAGAAGGTTCTCATTAAAGCTCATTCATTGTCACATAAGATGAAACACTTGAGTCACAAATTCTTTCTGATTTACAATGGACCTTACAGTATCCGACGTATACCACATGATAATTGCGTTGAAGTTGAAACTCTGCGTACTAGGAAGAGTAAAGGATTGCACCACATTTCACATGTAAAACCATTTATTGAGAGATAATCTGCTTTTTAACTTACTCTTTGCTACAAAAGTTTTCACTTCACGTTACTAGTACTGTTTTCCAAACTTAGAAACTGTTAACATGCAACTATGTTTTAAAGTTAACTATCCAGTCAAGAACCTAGGGAACGTATTTAGACAAGTAATTACAAATGCATTGTTATAGTGAACAGAGAACAGAGGACAAAGTGTTGTTGTGTGTGTACATTCTTGCTTGTTAGTTGCACGATTACGTAACGACTATAAGGCTTACATACTTACAACGGTACTGCTAATGATATTTTAATGCAACATTTTGATTTACTTGAAAATACATTCTGGATTTAAAGTACTTTCTGAGAGACACCAGATGACACAGTGGTTAATTTATTTCACTGCTACACGATTATATCACGACGCTACTGATTTGTGACACAATTTATATTTTTGGTTTTGCGGTGTATCTGTTTTATATCTGCACTGTTTTTATGTATTATTCTGGAAAGTAAAACATGTTTTAGTAGTAACTTTTGTGGTGTAGCTACAGTGAGACAGCCTTTTTCGTAGCACAACAATACGTTACAGTATAGTACTTTCTTGATCACGGTAATGTACGTAATAACTACAATATCTATAAGCATAGCATTTCACTTTTGTTTATGATGAGGTAAGTACATTGACTTCTGCAGAACTTAGCTTTCAGAGGACGATAACTACGACACTTGCACAGAATTATCTTACAGCAAGACGCACATTTAGCACGAAAGGACACGTATTTGGGTGATTAATTTTGTACAAATCATTTATTTTTGAAGATTTTTGAATTACAATGATACAAAGGTTTTTTCGTGGTGCACTTCATTCCATTGCTGTAATCTGTAACACCTGAGGGTATAATTACTTTAATCCTCAGGGGTACACGCTTACTTTGTGTACCACGTGTTTGGCAAGCACAAGGAGCTCTAGCTAATATGGTTTTTGCTTATACAACTTTACACATTGGTACCATATTTCCCTAACACATAATTACACAGCTATCTGATCATTTAACTGAGAGAAAAAAAAATTTTTTTTACTACGTCAGTGACACATGTTTACGCAATTACACAGTTGGATAACTTCACACTTATGCAATTGTATTTTGTCTGTACTTTGTGAACTGTTCATATTTTTTTGGAACCATTGTGATATTATGTGAGCTTTGAATGATGTATTTTGTATGGGATCATGATTTTTAATGTAGGTTTGAGGTAGATGACACTATTGAAATGAGCAGAGAATTTTTGTTTTGTTTTGAAATTATTGCAGAAAGCTACGACGTTTTTGAGATTTGACTGAGGTGTTATGATGTTATTATTACGACGACGATATGTATTATGCTGTTGAGGTATGTTTATGATCAATAAGGTGATGATATATGAGGAATTTGATTGTGCTACGTATTTATTATGGTGAAATAATGAAGAAGTGTTGGCGAAAATGTATATGTGTTATAAAGTAAGGAATAATGAGTAATGGTTAGGGTCTCTGCTATGTGAAAAAGGATGTTAGAAACCAAGAATCGTACTTTAAGAGTTATGAAACGTGTGTACATGCGTGGATGTATCATAACACTTCTATTCATGAGATTTCGTTTCTACACATTTCTACTGTAATTTTTCGATCTGTGAAAGTTTTTTCTATGAGACTGTAACTGCAGTGCAAACTGCTGTTGTAAATATTTCGGTAATAAAGCTAAGTGAGCTTGACATAATGCATTGTGGGCACCCAGCTGTACCAGTCATCTGGAGAAAAAGCCATTAGGCGGAGAGAAAAGAGGTCATTAACCTCGCTATTGACATTCCTTTGTAGAAAGCATCGCAAATACGACACGCTCATTACGTGGAAACATGTTATTACACTGTTGAGCTCATACTTTCTGATATTTACTGAAATGCCTAATGAAATGATGAGAAATATTTTATGTCTATACACCTGATTATGACTACTGTCTTTCTAGTCGAGAGATTTTGTTTTACTGCCTTATGAAATGCCATATGGCTAGTGAATGATGTTCCATGCTTTGCTTTGTATATATATTTGCCCATTAGGTTTAATATCTAGTTTCTAGCTGCACTGCAGCATTGGTAAAAATTAAATTTAATAGCTGTGCTAATGTAAATATTTTCTGTCTACAGATCCATTAAACAATAATTTTATGATCTACTTTCTTAAAAAATAAGGGGGATCACAAATAGACATTTTCCTTCACAGGAATTGCATAAATAATTTTTTTAACGATTTGGTAACTTGTATGCTAGAGTAAGTTATCGTGATGCATCACTATAGTGTTAAGATGTGACATAGGTATTAGAAATAGCCATCTTTACTGTAATATTCTTTCTGCTTGAGCGTTATCATGTTTAGGTATAAATTATTGCATTTGATGCTGTTGCTTGCCAGGCATAGTGCTACTGAATTTCCCTTTGTATTACTCTGTTAAGGCAGTTTTACCACGGATTTATTTTTCTTGTTTGCTGCACATTGCCTTATTTTAGTTGTAATATTACATTTGCTTTGCTAATTTAGATATTTATTGCTGCTAGCTTTGCCAATTTGCATTTTTTGTCATTGCTGTTTCTGTTCATTTGTTATGTGCTTCTGCATTGCCTCGTCCCTTGGTATATATATCTGAGCTCAGTAGATTTAAGTTAGCTTAACAGAGGGTAGACTATATAAGAAACTAACTATGAAGAATAGGGAAAGAATGCATTGAGAAGTTATGTGAAAAAGATTTGGGCAAAAATGGGTATTGTACAATGAGAAATATTTATTTTGAAAGAGGATATGAACAAAACAGAAGGGTTTAGGGACAACAAGGTCAGGTAGTTTTTTTTTATTATTATTTACAGGAGCAAATGTTGATATAAAAGGAAAGATCTATGGAATGAAGTTTTGGGTTGGACTGCAGTACCAAATGTTATACTGAAAACGAACCCTGTCCTTTCCTTTTGTGTTATTCCGCAATGTGTTTGTGTACCCTTGTGTATTTGTGTTTTTCCTGTCTTTATGTGTTTAGCTAATAAGGTTTTTGTTGAAACTTCCTGGCAGATTAAAACTGTGTGCCCGACCGAGACTCGAACTCGGGACCTTTGCCTTTCGCGGGCAAGTGCTCTACCAACTGAGCTACCGAAGCACGACTCACGTCCGGTACTCACAGCTTTACTTCTGCCAGTACCTCGTCTCCTACCTTCCAAACTTTGCAGAAGCTCTCCTGCGAACCTTGCAGAACTAGCACTCCTGAAAGAAAGGATATTGCGGAGACATGGCTTAGCCACAGCCTGGGTGATGTTTCCAGAATGAGATTTTCACTCTGCAGCGGAGTGTGCGCTGATATGAAACTTCCTGGCAGATTAAAACTGTGTGCCCGACCGAGACTCGAACTCGGGACCTTTGCCTTTCGCGGGCAAGTGCTCTACCAACTGAGCTACCGAAGCACGACTCACGTCCGGTACTCACAGCTTTACTTCTGCCAGTACCTCATCTCCTACCTTCCTTTCTTTCAGGAGTGCTAGTTCTGCAAGGTTCGCAGGAGAGCTTCTGCAAAGTTTGGAAGGTAGGAGACGAGGTACTGGCAGAAGTAAAGCTGTGAGTACCGGACGTGAGTCGTGCTTCGGTAGCTCAGTTGGTAGAGCACTTGCCCGCGAAAGGCAAAGGTCCCGAGTTCGAGTCTCGGTCGGGCACACAGTTTTAATCTGCCAGGAAGTTTCATATCAGCGCACACTCCGCTGCAGAGTGAAAATCTCATTCTGGAAGGTTTTTGTTGTAGAAATTTTCTAGTACTAAGCTACATTCACTATGATGAGGAATACTGTTATCCTCCAATGCAATTTGCATTAATAATATGTTATTTACTTTGTCAAGATGTTTAGACATTATTTTCGAAAGCTATTCTGATCTTTTATGTATTTACTTATGTCATAATTCCTGTAATACTTATGTACATGTTTATTTCTATTCTTTTGTAAAGCCTGTGTTACTACAAATGTCATCTGTACTATTATGTTCTTTAATGTTGTATTTTGTACCTTTGTAATTGTATTCTTATGTTATAAATTTATAATTGTATAGACACCAGTTCTTCAAATTAAGTTACATTTCACTGCACACATTTCTGTTGGTCATAGTATATGCACAATATGTGAGAAGTTGGGACTGTTAGAGTTTGCATGCGTGTTAATAATTCAGCAAGGGACTGGTTAACATCATTGCTGATTCTAAGGACATTTAAAAAAAAAATTGTGAGTGCACAAGTGGTGGTTCATGGACTTGCTATATTGTCCGCAAGACCCTTCGATGGTGATTGTGCACCTGCACAGTCGCAACAGTTGGCTGCTGGCCGTCTCTACAAGGACTGCAGTGGGTCTGTACCATTGATGGCCCACCAATACCATCATCTCTAGAAGGACTACAGTGGGTCAGCCTTTTGATGGCCCACCAATACCATTATCTCTACAAGGACTGCAGTGGGTCTGCACCTGTGGTGGCCCACCAATACCATAATCTCTACCAGGACTATAGTGGATCTGCTCTGTGATGACCTACCTACAAACATTCTTCAAAACTTCGACTGACTCTGCTGTGGGTTTGCTCTGTTGTGGCCCATTACCTGTCTGCATGTCAAGAGTCAACATTGTCTTTCCATTGGAAGCACAACACTACATCTTCAACACTGCATGGAAATCCACTACTTCTGTGTGCATGTTCTTTTTCTGATCAGACTTTGTCCAGTCCAATTACTACTGTGATGAATGATCAGGACTGTCTATATGAGAACAATTTTTGCTTTTGACCAACATTGTATCAATAAGTGTGTGCATTTGATTTATTTGTTATTGAAATTATGAAATTTTTTTCAAATCTGTATTGGCCACTGCCCAAAACAATTTACAATTTTTTTGTGGGGACCATGGGGGCTATGTAAGTAGGCTGCTTAGGTTTTTATGTTGGTAATGCCACGTTGCGCTCTATATGAAAATCACTGACTGTGCTGTGTGAAGTCTGTGGCTGGTTGACATTGTTAGAATAGTCGCCATTGTAGTGTTGGGCAGTTGGCTGTTAACAGCGCGTAGCGTTGCACAGTTGGAGGTGAGCTGCCAGTAGTGGTGGATGTGGGGAGAGAGATGGCGGAGTTTTGAGAGCAGATGATCTGGACGTGTGTCCATCAGATACAGTAAATTTGTAATACTGGATATCATGAACTGATACATATATGTTGACTTTTGAACACTATTAAGGCCAATACATTGTTTGTTCTCTACTAAAATCTTTCATTTGCTTAGTATGCCTATCAGTAGTTAGTGCCTTCAGTAGTTAGAATCTTTTATTTAGCTGGCTGTATTGGCGCTCGCTGTTTTGCAGTAGTTCGAGTAACGAAGATTTTTGTGAGGTAAGTGACTCAAGAAAGGTATTGGTTATTGTTAGTCAGGGCCATTCTTTTGTAGGGATTTTTGAAAGTCAGATTGCGTTGTGCTAAAAATATTGTGTGTCAGTTTAGTGCTGATCAGGATAGGTAAAGAGCGAAATGTCTGAGTACGTTCAGTTCTGCTCAGTTGTTTGAAAATCAAATAATGTAAGAGGTTTATCAGCACAGTCATTCATAAATTTTTCTAAGGCGACGTTTCACTCATTAAAATCATGGCTTGGGATAATTCTTGTTTTGTTAATTTTATATAAGACAAGAGCCGCTCTGCTTCAGCTAATCTAATGTACCATTATGCAATATAACAAGGCGCAACACTATTTTAACTGAACATGGTCATACAGTGTTACGATATCTTCCATACCACCCAGAACTGAATCCTTTAGTGCTGATATGGGCAAGAGTTAAGAAGGATGTTCCTGAATATTGTGTGGCATTCAGAATGCATGCGTTATTAAAAATGATAAATAAGTAAATTGCGTCCATCTGTTACATTCCATTTTCCATGTGCAAATGGAATGTAGCAAACGTACCAGACGCCACCTGTCGGTAATAGTGTTGTAATTAATATAAATGACGTGCATTCTGCCAACCAATTTTACGTGATGTATCATGTGAAAGTTGCTGGATTTGGACGGGTTGCTTCTGTAACTGAAATATCGTATCTGAAGATGGTTCTGAATGAACCGAAACCGATCTAATGAATAAAAAAATTTTGCAATCAAGACGGATTATAAGTAACATTATAGAATCACTGATTGCTGCTATCCCATCAGACATTATGTCTGTTTTTGCAAAATTACTATTTAATAGCACCTTTATCTGCAAGGTTAGGTTACTGTGTTGTAATGTGAACAGATGTAAGAGAAGAGTTTAGTGTGTATATATGCCAAGGAAGGTTAGACTAGCCTTAGCACTGCCTTCTGCTTTATATTTTGCTTGACACAAGAATACTTAACTAGGCTGGCGACCGGTTTTAATATGTAATGTTACAACGTCCATTTGTAATTGGAGAAGGGTTGTTTCAGACCAACTGTTTACTAATGTTTTTACTCTGGTGGAGTGTTTAGGAAACGAATCCCAGTTTGATTGTTCTATTTCATTAGGTTATCTCACGGTCACAGCTTTCAAAAATTCCTCGCAGAGGTGTAGCGTTAGCATCGATTGCCGTTTAAAGGTGGTCGGTGGTACCGTTACACCAGTATCAACTTATAAATAGTAATATTTCTTACGGTTTACGTGTATCGGCGGCAGCGGTTCAGATGCGATTTTGCAGTTAGGCAATGGCTGGGGAGGGGTGTGGTGACTGCCCAGTACCAATTGGTAATATTTGGGGGAGGACTAGTAATATCAGCATGTGGCATTTCTTTTCAGCCACATAACTGGCGAGGTAGCACTTGGTTGAAACGCCTGGCAGGAAGCGGAAAGAGATATCAGTGACCAAATGGAAGTACTTGCGATGGAATCAGTAGTTTATTTCACCCGAGTGGGATACGAGCTCGATGTTAGGTGGAGTGGGAAAGCGTACGGGAACCTGACACCAAACACCAACTAGTAGTATTTGGAGGGGATTAATAGAATAAGCGTGTAACAACTCATTTAGGCCAAAAGTGGTAGTCGGGCAGCGAGAGAACCCTATATGTAATATATAATGTTCGAATTGATACCAGATTACTATAGAAGTTGAACCACTAACTACTGTCTCCTAGATTAGCTCCGAAAGTATGATAGTAGCTGAAACGTTTGGGAGACGAATGTTGCATGGGACAACGGGGGCCGTAATATGACGTTGTTTCTTTGTTGCTAGTTGGGTTCGCATCAGAGGTATGAAGGTCAACTTCGTTTTTTCTAAATGGGATGCTATAGTTTGGTACTTATATTCTGATATCGGCTGTCGAGATGAATCCAGTGATGTGTAGCAGTAAGGTCTCTGAAGGTCAATGAACAAAGGTGGCATGTGCGTCCATTTACAGAAGGTCTTCGAAGTGATGATTGTTGGCATCAATGCAGTGCTGCAATCTTCTTATCATGGGCTGAGTGGTATTCCTTATCACATCGTCACTTATCGAAGCACATGATCTTACAATTTCCTCTCGCATAGCTCCAGGTGTAGTGGGACTGTCTTTATAAACAATGTCTTTTACGAAAAAATTCAGAGGTGTCAAGTCGGCGAACGAGCCGGCCACAACTCATCTCCTCTGCGTCCAATCCAACGGTTTGGGAATTGTCTCTGGAACTCATTTCTAGCCATCAGCGAAAAATGTGCCGGACACCCATAGTGTTGACACCACATTCTATTCCTTGTTCCTAAAGGTATTTCTTCCAATAACAGATCTAATGTTTCTTGCAGGAATGTGGTGTACTTCCTACGATTATGATTTTCTTCGATTAAATAGGGGCCTATAATTCTGCCCTCCAGAATCCCACACCATACATTCACCGACCACGGCTTTGATGTGCGACTTGCCGCAGCCAACATGGATTTTCAATTGCCCAATAATGAATGTTATGCAAATTAACATTTCCATGTTTCGTGAATGTAGCCTCATCAGTGAATACATCAAATTAATAAATATGTCATCTCTCTGAATCTGAGTTTGAGCCCATCGGCAGAATTCAATGCGACGCATACGATCCGTACCAGATAATTTTTGGTGGAAACTGATATGGAAAGGATGATATTTACGGCGATGCAGAACACGAACAAAATTACACAGGCTCATGCCAGATTCCCTTGTGATTTGACGCGAATTAACACAAGGATCTCGAACCACAGTGGCAAGAGTACCAGTTTCCGTCTTCTCGTTAATAACTTTCCTTTGCCGAATATATTTCCGATCCGTTAAAAATCCTTTTGTTTTCAATTTATCATACACATATTTAAATGTACGACGTGTAGGGTGATTACGTTGAGGATATCTTTCAGCTCTCACTGAATTTCGTTGGCATTCTCCGTAAATGAGAAGCATATTGATGTGTTCTTCGAAGAATACATCATTCACATTCGCTTGAGTCTACGATAATAGTCTTACCGTTCCTATTAGTGTTGCATTGCGAAACCGCCAAATGGTGTTTACATGTCAATGGCACGCTAGATTCTGCGAATATTTACTATTTGGACTATGTACGAGAGAGAATTGTCAGGGCACGTGCTGCGGTAAGTGCCGAAGTGATATGGAATGCCAGTCAATTCATGATAAGAAGATTACAGCACTGCATCGATACCAATGGTCACTTGGAACACATTCTGTAAATTGACGTTGATGCCACCTTTGTGACCTTCGTTGATCTTCAAAGACGTTACTGCTACGGACCATTGGATCCGTCTCGATAGCTGATATCAGAAAATAAGTTCAACACTATAGGATCCAATTTGAAAATAAAATAAAATAAAAGTTGACTGTCACATATCTGAAGCGACCCCACCTAGCAACATAAGTCTGTCGGTACCTAATGCAGTCACAGTTCTTAGCCACCGACCTGTTCAATACACTACGCGGAATTTATGTCTTTTCTCGTCACAAAATTCACTTAAAAATTCCGAAATTTCTACACACCCATCACAATAATTATGCCGTTGCGTTACAATACTTTTGATTTATGAAACACTGCTAGATCCGGCAACTTATCATTTCTATCGGAACTACTACTGCACACGTCCGAACTGTTTCATGGCTAGGTTCCGACTCCTCTCTAGAATACTCTAAGTCTCCTCTACCAGTAGAGAAAGGCGTACAAAGAATATTGCTTTACCATTGGTCAGTTTACTCAACAGCTAATAGCAGAACATCATTTTCCCTCGTCATTCCGCGGTTTTCATCAATAACCAATCGCAAAATAGTAAACCTAACGACTGCACTTTTTACCGACGTAATCATCTAATATTCTGAAGTTTTGTTTATGCATAAAGTTCTTTATTATTGTTATTTATACCTGAATTAACTTTCCCTTTACCATAAACTTACTTTACAAATCTATTCTACAAAAATCCCCTTTGTTCACATCCATACTACTTCGAAATGCTCCCACACTAAACCCCAGTACATAACTCGTTAAACAATTATCTTCATATTAACATTAAACCACACTCACGCATCATTCATACTGCTAAAACACATTTAGAAGATTTTACAAACACAAAAAGACATAATAACACTTTATGAAAATACTAGAACAGTTTATGAAAAACATTCTATTACTTTAGTGCATTCTAGTGGGCACAATCGACACTAAATCACAGTCCCCTATCCAATACTGTCCTCTATCGGCTGATACATAAACTACATGTGCGTCCAGACTTGCGTCACCATCTGTCACTATCCAGCTCTGAGACACATTTCCCACCTAACCGCCTCCAAGGCAGGATCGGTATATGGTGCTACGCCTCACACCCCCTCTGATTATAAAATTTTATTCCAAAACACTTAAAAATTATACCAATATTGATCCTGACTTCAAATTACAAAATATTTCAAAAAAATATTCTCATTGTTATAAACTAAAATCACAAATCTCTTACTTTAGGTTTGGAAGTCTATAACTAACCTAGTCTAAATTCTTTAATTTGTTTTATAGTAATCCTCTCTTACTTGAAAACATTTTTGCAAATCTCTCAAATACATTCCTAACCTTCTTTTTAATAAATTTTTACATTTACTTTTTGAATGTTTCTTCAGGCACTGCGGTTGGTGTCCTACCATTTAACAATAGTTTTTTGTCCTACCTTAATAAAAACTGCACATAACTACCGCCTCTTTATCACACACTTTTCCGTGAGTCTTGAGTATGGCACCTTGCATTGTAGCGTCCATAACACACCTCCATTCTCCATTTATTGGTCCCTCCATGGTTTACATGCATTGCTGTCCCTGAAACCATATTTCTGTCTAAGCCTACTTCCTTTACATGCTTCCTAATATACAATTACTTATAGTATGGGAGATTACTTACATTTTTTACTATTTAGTTTAACCTGAATTCAAATGAAAGTAAATTAACAGAGTATTGCTTACTCAAATCAGCAAGATCAAATCTATTCGAAAATCTTTTCTAAAATTTACTTCTTTTTCAAAAACTTAATTACTTTAAAAGAACTAGTTGCTATTGCAAGCAAAGGTTATATTAATTTTTTCTGTTTAACTTCCACTCAACTTGAAAATATTTAAAGGTAAAAGACATTTCCTATAAAACAATTATTTACAAATATTTTTATAATACATAGTTTTCTCTTTTTATGTAGTGTCTCTTTTCATCACTTCTTCCTCATAGTTTCACCTCTATCAATCAATAATTTATTTACAAAATATACATATATTCTCCACATTCATTCGTACTCCACTCGTAAAAAATGTTCTTCACCTAAATCTCCTTTACTAACTGCCCTTGTCATGTCCAGTTACTCTCATATTTGTACATGTCACTCAGCCTTCAATCACAAACTGACCCCCATCTCTCTCACCACGAAACTTACTTCATCTTAATCCCATGACTCCATCTGACACCTTTCCTGATAGAGAAGAATATTACAGAAGATAGATTCAGCTCAGAATGATTAGAAGAGGAGGACTGGCAATACGAAAAGAAAATGAAATAGCACTGCCAGTAACATGAGCACCTGGTGTTCGTCAAACACCTAGCATTGCATAGCTTGCAATGCCCTCTGAGGCCTCCCAGCTTAACTCACATCTCCTTCAGGACTAATGTATCTTTTTTAATCAATAACGTTTCTTAAACACAATGGGTTCCCCGACTTCCAGTACACTAATCTATTCATTTGGGTGTGGTTTTTCAGTAATTCTAAATAGACACATATATGCATCAGTGAACTTTTTCGTTTCTGCTGTAATCTTTTTTGATTTCTCCCTTGTTTTAACTAATACCAATTCTCCAATTTAGAAACTTGTCGGTGGAGCCTTAGCACCATGCCGTCTTTTACGTTCCAATGCTTTTTTTCTTAATGTTTTCTCTAGTAATTATTTCTTTTACACTCAGTGCCACATCTACATTAACTGGAAACCTTACCAAGTCAAACAGCAAATTGTCTGGTCTTACCCCCTCCCCCCCATCCCACATCATTTCACATGGAGTGAACCCTGTAGCCAAGTGGTTTATATTATTGATGACATTCTCAAAATATTCTATATACTGTGCCCATTCCGTACGTTTTCTAGGACAATAAGTACGACATAACCTTTTCAGCTCCTTCATAATTCTTTTGCACATGTTTCCTTGCGGAAAATACGCTGAAATCTTTATGTACTCAGTGTTCTTCCTTTCTAAACAATCCTTAATTTGGTTGGAGGCAAAACCATTGTCAGACAAGACATCTTTTGGAACTCCTACCACCACAAAATGGTCTCTCTGCAAACTATTTACTAGCACTTTTGCATTAGCCTTCTTAATTGGGTATAGTTTCACAAATTTTGTGAACCCATCCACCAACGCAAAAACGTATTCACAACCCCCTCGAGACAGCCAAAGGACCAAACAAATCACAGGCTACCAGGTCTAATTTATTGTGTGGCTCAACACTATACATGTCTCCATGAACTATAGTCTTATTAGCGCTCACTTTTTGACATCTGTCACACATTTCAACCGTTGCTTTTACTCGTCTCCACATATTATTAAAAATCACAGTTTCACTGAGTTTAGCCACACATTTTCTGAACCCATAATGCCCAAACATCTTATGAATATAGTCAACTAGTAAGTTCACATGTTGATCAGGAAAGCAAACCTTCCATTGACTATCAGTATTTTTTCTCCTATGGAATAAAATCCCTTGATGCATCTTATAATATTCGGCAACTTTAGAATAAGCTGGGTTACCTAAACAATTTTTTACTATTTTCAAATTGCCATCTTGGTTCTGTTCCCTTCTTAATTCTTTACACATGTGTTCCAACTGTTCCTCCTCATCAAACTTCATCACAGTTGCAGATACATGAACCCCTTCTTTGTCTGTCAACACATTTCTGTTATCCTCATTATCTTCTAGCCCCAGGGAAAATGAATCAGCCACCATATTCACAGAGCCTTTTATGTACTTAATTTACAGATCGTATTGTTGCAAGTATATAGACCACCTAGTTAGCCTGGGGTGTTTTAATTTGCATGTCTGCAGATATGTCAAGGCCCTATGGTCACTGTATACAAATACTTTATGTCCCAACAGGTATTGAATGCCTCTTGTTCTGAAATGCAATAATTTTTCTCAGACTGTTGCAATGACCTGCTCGCAAATGCTATGGTTTTATGAACCTCATTATCTCCTTCTTCATACACTTGAAACAGTTCTGCTGCAATCCCGTATCCACATGCACCTGCCATTAAGCAAAAAGGTTTGGAAAAATCAGGATGATGAAGTATTTGGCTTTCACATAAGGCTTTCTTTAGTTCCTCAAATGCAAATTCACATTCATTGGTCCATTTGTGTGGTACATCTATTCTCAACAAATTTCTTAAACAGGTTGCATTAAATGATTGCCCTGGTACAAAACGCCTGTAAAATCCCAATAATCCAAACATCCATTTTAACTTCTTTCTACTATTCGGAGCTTTGTATTACATAATAGCCTTCAATTTTTCTGGATCCTGCATTATTCGTTTCCCACTAATGATGTGACCTAAAAATTTTAATTCTTTCTTAGGAAAATCAGTTTTTTCCAATAGCATCCACACTTTTATTTAACAAACCACAATGTTCCTCCCATGTGGCAGTTGAAATTAATACATGATCTACATAGATTGTTATTTTCTTAAGTAGTTCATCCCCCAACATTTGTGACATGGCTCTGACAAAGGCACACACACTTTTATTTAAACCAAAGGTTACCACCTTATATTGATCATATCTGCCTTCAAACAAAAAAGTAGTTTGTTTTCTGTATTCCGTGGCCAGCGGCAGATTCCAATAACCAGAGGTGACCTCCATAGATGTAAAATAATTAGACCCTTCAAATTTTTGCAGTAACTTATCAATGTTTTCTGGCCGGTCACTCTCTGGTAACACAACTTCATTCAAAGCTCTAGCATCCAGCACTAGTCTTACAGACCCATCTTTCCTTGTAACCATGATGACTGGATTCTTATATACACTCACAGCCCTAGTCAATAAACCCGCATTTAATCATATCCTGTATAAGGTCCCTAACAGCTTCCCTGTGTCTTTCAACGATAGGTATAGGTATTTTGCAAAGAGGAATGTCATCTTTTAGATTTACGTAGCATTCATACCACTTTACTAAGCCAGGTTCACCAGAAAAAACATTTTTATGACCTAGTAACACTTCTCTTAACCAGTCCCTTTGATCCTCGTCTAAATCTGGCACCTCTTTCACTTTTTGTTCTATTTTTTCTTGTACCACCCTCATTTCCTCAAGGTCCACCCCCACATCATCTCCATACTCATTGTAGTCCCCCAAATCTTCGGTCCTTCTACAATACCTAACTGGTATACCGACTACTTCTTCATTGATCACATAGTCTTTTCAAAAAAATGGCACAACCACATCTTTCCCATTTATTTCAAAAATTATCACACTTTCTTTAAAATTTTATCTCCCTTTGTGATGGTTAAGGAAATCTACACCAATCAGCATTTTTATACACACATCAGGAATTATAAGGAAGTTATGGAATGCTTCCACCTCATTTATTTTCACTGGCAACAGAACTACGTGTCTAACAGGTTTTTTTTCACTTTTCCAGCAGCTACAGTAATCTGTACCCCCATTACTGGCATAATTACAAGATCATTCCTTCTTTGCAATGATTCAAACCAACCTTTATTCACAGCACATAAACCACTACCTGTATCTGCTAAACACTATACCTCTTCATCACACACCTGCAGACTAATTATTCGTTGACTGAATACTTTCCTTTCCTTGCTAGTATCAGCACCCTCCTTCAACATGTCGCTCGCAACCTTTCTTCTGCCGAAACCTTACCTGTTTCCTGAAATTACACAGATTTTTGCAGAATCACCTACACCACTTTTCTCCCCCATATTCTGTCCGCTAGTGACAACTCAAAACTCCCTTCTGAAGCTTCGCCATTCTCAATTATAGCCTCTCGCTCTTCCCTTTCTCCACTATTAACTGGCCGACCCCCAATTTGGTCACCATCCTCCTGCTTCTCCCTAATAGCCTCACAAATGTCGTCATTTATAGACGCTAATATTTCCTCCACACTGGCATCATTAATGTCCTGTAATTCAGCAGCCTCTGTACTTCCTCCTTCCTCAGAACATGACTCGAATTCAACTTGGTTACTAACCACTTTCTTGCAATCGGATTCTGTCACATCTTTCACTAATACACCAACCCTCTCATCTGAAATCTGCTGTGCTTATCTTGTTTATGTCTATCCAAAAAATCCTATAAACCTCCATTAAAAGTACAGATTTTTACGTAGCTCGTTTCGGCTGTTGCTACTACATTCTCCTGTACCTCCATTACAGTTCCTGTCTGGTTACTATTAACACATACAAAAGGTTTTGCTAGCGGGCTCAAACTATTATTTCCCATCTGGTAAATGCTTTCACAGACAGAATTTAGTTCGACGCATTCTGTAGTTCGATATCCTTCCTTACGTTTACCCCTCTCTGCTGCTGCCTTTGCACCACATCATTCTCTCGCACTGGAGAATACGATCGATAATCGAGCACCTGTTCCCCATTCCTTCGCCTATGATTTGCAGGATAGCGCCACCTCCCGACACCTCTGCCCCTGCCATTCCCACGGAACACGCCAATTCTGTTAATGTTTACATTATGTCGCGGTCCTGCATCATTTGGTGGTCTGTCATTACGATTTGCATATTCCTCCTCATGCAATAACTTCCCAACCCTCTCCAAATAACTAATGAACTTATGTACATCATCCCTCGGCGCTGCAATAAGTTGGTTCTGCCAGTGCATAGGCAGTTTACCTTCCAAACCCATAACAATTTGCTCTGGCTCGATTTTATTGTTTAAGTATGACAAATTTGTCATCGACTTTAACGCGAACTTTTTTACACTTTCCCTTCTGGGATTAAACTTTTCCCCAGCCCAGAAACTATTTAGTAACTCCATCAGTTTTTGCTTACCCCAATATTCTTTCAAAAATGCCCCTTTAAATTTATACAAACTATCATACCGTTCAGTAGCAATAACCCCCCAAGTTCTGGCCTCTCCTAAGAATTTTTATGTAATAAAACCTATTTTTTGTTTGTCTGACCACAAACTAGGTAACATACCTTCGAAATCATTCCAAAATTCTCTTGAATGCACATTTCCTGTTGGATCAAAACGTAAAAACTGTCTGTTAGTGACATATGAAATTTCAGATGATTCTACTACAAAGCTACATCCACTACTGTTAATTCCATGTTTGAGGTTTGTTTCAAATTGGCATAGTCTACTGTCATGCTCATCCAACCTACTCTCCACCTCTTTTACCTGGTTAGTTAACTGAAGAACATTTTTATCAGACTCATCCATTCGTTCAGACACAGTTTTTACATCATTCATACATTTGTCAGATTCAGAACTGTTTTTACTGGCTAACACTTTATGATCAGTTTCACACACAGATTCCAGAGCCGCTATTTTAACCTGTACTTTGTGTATACCTTCTTTAATTTCATCTACCCTTTGTTTGTTTCCAATAGCAACTGTTTTCAAAGCCTCTGTTAATTCACCTTTTACAATGCTGACAGATCTTTTGCAATTATTCTCAGCTCGAGAAGTTTTGTCATCTACTTTATTTTCTAATGACTTCAATTCATTTTTCCACATTTCTTTTAAAACAGCAGTCTGCTTTTCAAGTTTTTCATTAATCCCACTATTAAGTTTACTAATTTTTCCATTAAAACCGCTGTCAAGTTTAGTAATTTTTTCAGTAAAACCACTGTCAAGTTTCTCGAGTTTACTGTTAATTTTTTCAGCCAAATTAGTTTCATCCTTGTATAGAGCCCATTAAAGCCGCAAACATTTCCTGCATACTTCCAAGTTCCACTTTTGGCATCACTGTTCTTGTTTACCTTCTTGAACCAGAACCATACCAAATTCGGTATCCAGATTTGACACGTCTGACACATTTTGTTCAGTAACGTTACCAACACTATCATCACACAACTGATCGTTACTGAGTTCATGCTTAATGTCACTTTTGAGATTCCTATTATCCCCTCTACTTACATTAACAGACATACTTGAAGCAGACTCAAATTCACTGTCCATAAATAACATAGAAATATCCGTCAAAAACATCCCCTTTTATTTTAACATCTACTCCTACTCTCTTTTCAGGCGTGCTAGTATGTGAAGCACTCACATTGAATGAAAGTTCTTCCTCCTTCACCGTATTCACAAAATCTTTATCATTTGCCATGTTTCTCAGTATTTCAGCACACACACACAACAGATGTAAGAAAGTTGAGTTATTAACTTTTGTCGAATGCTGCAGCCTCGGCGTGTTGAAATTGCGAGTCCGATCCCCTGCGGCTGCCGTAACAGTTTCCGAGTCCCCCAGTCGTCGTGTAGGCTGGCCGCGCTGCCTCGTTGTACTGCTCGCCGCCACCGCTAAGATGCCATCTGCTGCTTCGCTGCGTTCCCGTCGCTACTGCAGCCGTTGCGGATCATCTTCTTTCTTGCTGCTCCAGCAACTCGAAACGTGTTCCGTTCAAACTTCTGCTACTACCGGTTCACTAAATTCTTTCACTAACGTTCACTGTCCGGTCCCTCAAAATCTTTCTCTCGACCGCGGATTCAAAATACTACGGCTTTAGTGTTTCCCGGCACCGATGCAACACGTGCGGCGGAGCGCTTCCTTCCGTCCATTTACGACGAACCTGCACCTACCTGTGAACATTGTCTCAGTAGACCATCATTAGGGTAGCCGAGCGAAACCTACTGTACTTCGACGTGAACCAGGCTGCAATTAAAATCACTAATCTACGTTTCGGGAGAAAGTTTTCTCACGAAATGAAAGGTTGGAAATTTTGTCCTTAACTAATATATTCTGAAACATAGGTGAACAAGTATCACTGCCAAGCCCGTGCTAGTCTTAATCCTAGGACGCCCAAGCCTTTTTTTCTAACTTGGATGCCTAAGGGGGGGGGGGGGGGGAGGGGGGTTCGGCGAGCCCACAGGTATTAAATAAGTTTACTGACGAAAAATTACAAGTTTCAAAATTGTTTATCTATTTTAACTAAGGCATCGATTTATAAATGTTGTTAATTGTTATAAATATTGGATTGAGTGAATATAAAATTGACATATTGCAATGCAAAATATAGATGTGTTCATATACAATAGACTACTCTGAGTCCTCAACTTCAAGGCAAGAGGCATACTTCACAATTTTTTCTGAATGTGTGTTACACAGATGTTCTATGACACTGTCCATGATACTGTTTTGGTTTACTTAGACTGTTGTACTTCTGCTTCTTTGTTTTAGCTTCTCTTACACAAATATGGCACCGACCTTTCCCTGCACGGAGCTGACGTGCTTCTGTTGTCACTTCTTTGATTCTCTTTTGTAGGATAGTCTCCATTGATTGAACAATTTAGTTAGATAACCCTCTTGCATTGCCACTTCTTTCTTCTACCTGCAAATTCACTATTTCCACCCCAGCTTGCAAAAGATAAAGTTTCTGTTTGTTGTGTTTCTTTTCATTCCATCTTGGATGTTCCTGGATGAATATGGTGGTTGCATTGATAGCACAAATGTCGATGTGAGAGTAAAATACAGATAGAGGCCATCTCTTTGTTCCCCTCTTGCAGGTGTACATACGCGCCATTTGATCAATGGTATCAATTCCACCTTTAATGGAATTTTAATACGTGCTTATCTCGGTTTTATTCTTCTCTCTTCCAACAGTGCCTTTATCTTGGTGCATTGTTGACAACATCAATAAGCTTTTACTTGGTTTCGTTTTTGCTATATAGGACACCAAAGCTGCTGGAGACCTACCTGTTGATGGGTCTGTGAACAAGAACATTGATGAATATAGCTCTCGATTTGACATGTTCTTCATTATGTCTGGAATATGCTTCCAAATCCACCGATGTGTAGTGTCGGTCTGTAGTAATATTTCGACCAGTATTTTCCGCAGGTTCTACCAGACTTTTGACGACAGCTGCTGAACCCCGTTCTTCTTTCGACAAACTCTGAACATTACCTGCATAGGGTTCCATATTCAAGACGTATCTGTCAACTTCATCGGACTTCATGCGTATAAGGATGCCATACTTGCCCGGTTTATCCTTCATAAATACTTTGAAGGGGCAGTGCCCTCTAAACAAGCTGAGCATCTCATCAATGCTGAGGTGAACCCGGGGTTTATACAGTAGTGGAAATCTATCATTCACTTTGTTGAAAACATCACGGATTGCTGTGACCTTGTCTGCTTCCCTTCTTAGCTGGCGGGTACTTTTGTCATCAAACCTTATGATTGCAATCTACATCTACATCTACATTGATACTCCGCAAGCCACCCAACGGTGTGTGGCGGAGGGCACTTTACGTGCCACTGTCATTACCTCCCTTTCCTGTTCCAGTCGCGTATGGTTCGCGGGAAGAACGACTGTCTGAAAGCCTCCGTGCGCGCTCTAATCTCTCTAATTTTACATTCGTGATCTCCTCGGGAAGTATAAGTAGGGGGAAGCAATATATTCGATACCTCATCCAGAAACGCACCCTCTCGAAACCTGGCGAGCAAGCTACACCGCGATGCAGAGCGCCTCTCTTGCAGAGTCTGCCACTTGAGTTTATTAAACATCTCCGTAACGCTATCACGGTTACCAAATAACCCAGTGACGAAACGCGCCGCTCTTCTTTGGATCTTCTCTATCTCCTCCGTCAACCCGACCTGGTACGGATCCCACACTGATGAGCAATACTCAAGTATAGGTCGAACGAGTGTTTTGTAAGCCACTTCCTTTGTTGATGGACTACATTTTCTAAGCACTCTCCCAATGAATCTCAACCTGGTACCCGCCTTACCAACAATTAGTTTTATATGATCATTCCACTTCAAATCGTTCCGTACGCATACTCCCAGATATTTTACAGAAGTAACTGCTACCAGTGTTTGTTCCGCTATCATATAATCATACAATAAAGGATCCTTCTTTCTATGTATTCGCAATACATTACATTTGTCTATGTTAAGGGTCAGTTGCCACTCCCTGC